>NC_029788.2:22625695-22645997 GCF_000816755.2 Arachis ipaensis
AGCTTCTCAAAAAATTTTTTTTTTTATTTTTCTAATACTTTTACTATTACTATTAGAAATTTGTCAAACACACTAAAAAATATCTTTTTTTATTGAACAAAAATATTTTTTATCGATTTAATAGCATCCAAACAAACACAAAATCTATTTCATATTATTAAAATCAAATATTTTTTGGTTAATAATATATTTGGTGTGACATGTTTTCGAAGATATCTTTTATTTATTTGATTTGATTTGATTGAGATAAACATCAAACTATTTAATATTTTCTTTGACTTGGCATTAACCTTTTCTTACAACAAGTACACTACTTTATATAGCTAGAGTTCTAACTAACTTAACTAATTAACAAATTTTGGAAACTTCTAACAGTTTTTAACTGTAACTAACTTATTAACCAATTCTTAGTTGTGACGGACTTATACATTCATTATTGCTAATATCAATGCTATTACTTTGTTTTTTGAGGCTTTCTTTATTAACACTGCATTTATTAGATCTGTGATAACTTTGGATGCATTCTGTAACTCTTAGCTTGGGTCTAAATTTTAAGAAGTTGAGATTAAAAATAAGTTTTGTGAAGCTGTTAATTATTTGTTTTTGGGAGAGTGTATAAAATATTGACTCTCTTTTATGCAACATGATTTCTCACAAAATACAAGTCAAGTTTGAAATGCTTGCTTTTACTGTGAAGGATTGAGTTTGTAACTAGTAAGACTATATACTTTGAATGTCACAGTAGAAATTTGGTGTGATGAAGAGTAGGGATAGAGTAGCCTATGTTGTATGCCATTTGTCTCAAGGTATTGGTAAATAATGCTCTGGACAGATATTCTCTTCCATCATCAAATACTTGCCCTTAGTTTGAAATAAGTAAATGTTAGAGTATCTTGTGCTTGCATTGATGAAGCATATATAGTACCTACAACCAGATTTGCTATACATGCTGTCCCCCAAATGTCAGAGAAGATTAGTTCTAAAGGTGCATAACTAATGTGTTAGTCAAAGTGAGGTAATTGGTGAATTTTGCTAATACAACAAGCATGGCACAATAATGGTTCACAATTGTTTTTATTAGTTAGATCACTGCCAAGGACATTGCATTATTTCATTACAATTGAAGTAAATTTTTCAAATGGATGACTTAGCTTTCTATGCCATAATTGAGTGGTATGACGACTCATATTTTTGCAAGTAACTAACACATTTGCACTTATGATTGTCTTATTTACAAGCTCTCTATAATTCTCAATAAAGTATTTTTCTATTTTTTTTGCTGACTGTGAACAATATTATCAGCAACACTTGATGATTTGTTGTTTGAACTTGTTATCTTTGGCATTGGGACTTCTGACTCTTTCTCTATAGGTGACATTGGTTGAGACTGAGTATGTGCAACAATGATAGTTTTTCTCTTTTCTGCAATATTAGGCGATGTAAGTGTGAGTGAGCTAGAGATGGTGGCTCTTTCTTTTTCTGGTTGTTTTATAGAAGGATTAATGGTATTGCTTGTGAAGTTGGTGTTGGTTTTTGGTAGAGTGGTAGTGTTGTGGCATATTGGTTTGGTGACACTAGTTTCATTGGATTTGAAAGTTTTTGGAATAATTTGAACTCCCTCAAACTTGTAAAGTACATCTTTAAGCAGTCCTTAAAGCAGGATCTTCTTGGAGATTTGGCATTTCACATTGCACAAGTAAGGCCAAAACTCAAAGAACACATAATTGTCTAAGGCAAACTTGGCTACGCTTACTAAATTGTTGGAGATGGTGGGTACATGAAGCAAGTTTTGTAATTGAAAGCGTTTATTGGATAATGATGCTTGCATTAATGTACTTCCAATATGTTTAATTTTCATACCTTAGCCATTACCTCCATATACTTGCTCTGTGCTTGCATAATTTTTTGTTCCTGTGTTGAGGTTTCTTGGATCATAGGATGTGGTGAGAGGCGCCCAAGTCAGAGTACCACGCAATATCTGGTATTGTCGAAGGTAGTGTGAGCAGTGCTTGAGGATTAGAAGGTGAAGCATGTGACTTAGTTGAGGATTGTTGTTGCTGCTAAGAGAATCTTGAGCTTGAGTTGCTGTTGAATGAAAGAGAAGGTGGTTGAGCTGTGTTGAGAGGTTGAATGTGAGGGTTCATGAAGTCTTAATTGAAATGATGATAGCACTGAATGCTTGTATGGCCAATTTTGTCATATAGTTGACATTGTGATCTGCTGCCTTGCCACCATGAGGATCATGCTCCTCCACCTCTGAAGTAGCCTCTTCCTTTAGAACCTCGGAAGCCACCTCTACTGCTATAGTTATTGTAGCCTTTTTCTTGAGATCCTTCTTAAACTTCATTACTTTGAGCAATGTTCATCTATATTGATCCTAACTCTAACTTTCTGAAGCGTTCTATTAATTCTTCTTCAGTCAATAGCTGTGTTTCAAACTCACTTTCAGTATTGTGTCTTATTCTTGATGTTGCTATAGTTATGAAATCACTGTATTCTTCACTAAGACATGACAATGCTGCTTTGATGTATTCTTCCTTTGAAAGAAGAGCTCCTAATGCATTTAACGAATCTGCTATCCAATTGATCTTTGACATGTATTTTTCCACTAATGAACTTTGCTTCCTGAACGTTTTTAGTTGAGTCCTTAGTTGCTTAATTCTTGATTTGACTCGAGCTGCAAAATATTCTTCTAGCACAATCCAAATCTGATGAGCATAATCACATTCTATTACTCGGTTCACAAAATTTGGCTCCATAGATGCAATTAGCCACGCAATGAGACATTGATCTTGCACTATATTCTTGACTTTCAATTCCACTGTCACTACCAAAAAAAGTGTAATTATCAATGCCAAAAATCGATGGTCAGATTTTTCGTAGATAATTTTCAACGACTTGTCGTCGTAAAATGAAAAAAAAATTATAAAAATAAAATATTAAAATTGACGGCTATGTCATTTATTTTAGCAACCTTCTAACCCTTAAGCAGTATCGTCACATTAATGACTAAGTGGTGGGGTGAGAATTTTTTTTTTTAAATCGACGGACTAGTTGTTTATTTTAATAATTATAATATCGACAACTTTTATCGTTGATAAAATTAGACGATAGAGATTTCTTTTCAAAATTAAATAAACGGTATAGATTGATTATATAAAATAGATGGTTAGGATATTAATTTTTGTTTTAACTAAAATCAACGAAATCGTCGTCTATTTTTATCAACAAAAAATCACCCCGCGTTTGCTTCCTGCATCCCTCGTTTCACTCAATTCCCGCTTATATTTTACCTCAAAAATTAACTCCAAACCTTCAAAGAATCAGAGTTCAGAGTGAGGCTTCTTCTTCTTCTACTCTAACGCCTAAGAGTAGAGTTTAGAAACGGAGTCACGGTCACGGAAAATGGCAGAGAGCAGATCAGCAGAGCTTCTTCTTCTTTGTCGCATGAGAAAACCTACCATCCTCTGCCTGAGAACAGTGTTTCTTCTTCTTCCTCTGCCGAGCCCGCTGTAGCGCCATCCTCTTCATGTAAGTTCCTCTCTCTCTCTCTCTGATTTGTGAATCTGCATGTAAGTTCTTCCACAGACTCGTCGTTGTAACGTCTTTACCGGTCACCGTCGCTGTGAGCCTGTCGCCAGAGCCCATCGCTATCGCAGCTTCTTGTAAGTTTCTCTCTGATTATTATATTATTTTTGCAATTTTTGTATCTGCTATTTTATCATAAAATTCTGAATTTGCATTTGTTAATAACAATCACATCAATATTACTAAAACCTAGTTAGCATAATCAATTTCTCACATTACTTCAGCTCAACTAGTTTGACACATTAATTTTATAATGTAATTAGATAAAACAAAATTTAAAAGAAAAAGAAAGAAAAATCACTTGCCTACTTAGTATTAAAAAAAAAGTAGAATACTAACTTCAGATTCATTCATAGATTTTAATATAACTTCTTTTTCTCATGATCAGGTAAATATGTTAATATTGTTAAAGTATCATCACTGATATATTTTATGATCTATATTGCTTAAACTAAAATGTTTGTAGTTCTCTTTTCTATGCTATTCAAGTGTATTCCTATTCTCTTTTAGTTTTAGTATATACTTCTTATATCTAGTTGAGTTTGTATTTTAACTATTAGCATTGCCAATTCATTTGATTATGTATGCCAAGATGACAATGCAAGCTGCTGCTAGTTGTCTTCTTCATTTGTTAGGTCCCAGGTAATGGAGAGTCTTAAATATGCCACGAGATGAGGTGCGCCTATTATTGCTGAATATTTGGGAGGTGCTGTTAACTGTGATGCTTATCACTTGAGTGATCCAAGATCTGATGGTCTTGGTGTTTCTTCATGCATTCAGAGCAGCTTTGAAGATGTTGGTGTCTCACCTGAGGAGGTACAATTAATAGAAAATTGAATGATTGTCTTTTTAACTTGACTAATAGGTGGACGTTTTCTCCACTAACAAAGGAGAGCACGTTAGTGGTAAGATTCCTATTCATTCAGATTCATTCCTTTTTTTAATATATATGTTATGTTATGACTGTGTCATGTTATTCAATAAAAAATATTTCTTTTATGTTTTTCGGCTTTTGCAAAATGCAAATTGATGTGGAAAACAAAAGTTATAGACTAATACTATGGTAAGCATAATTTGTATCGACTGCTAATTTAGAATTCTCTTCTTAGATAAATCTCTCTCTTCCTCATAAGAATTAGATTGAAGGAAACACTCACCTCAATATAGAATCATTTTCCATCACTGTTATAGGACTTGAACTAGGGATGGCAAAATTCCCCGAGACGCGGGGATCCCTGCGGGGACTGCCCCGAATGGGGATCCGATTGTAGGGAATTTTCCCCGCGGGGATGGGAATGGGGGACAAAATTTCTCCGAAGCAAGTGCGGAGACCCGAGTGGGGATCCCCGCCCCGTCCCCGCTATTCCCCGAAATTTATGAATTTCCTGAATTATCTTTAATAGTTTATTTCTCATATATGTTTTTTAGTCATTTCTCACACAGACATATATATAGAAACCTAAAACTCCTAATCTTTATTTGCATAACCCTTCTTCAATTCAGAGATCTCTAAGGTTGTCCATACTCTATCCAACCTCTCTGCAGCCGTCCCCTCGTCACCCTTCTCACCACATCGTCACACCTCACTGTGCCATTACCCTTACCGTGTTGTAATTTCTATTTGCGGCATTCCTTTTCGTAACTCTGCCGTCGTGTCCATTCTCCTCTCTGTTGCTGCGTCTCCCACCTCGTCCACTGTTTTGTCCTTTGGCTCGTCGTTGCGTTCCCCATTGCGTTATTTCGAAAGAAGTCACCATCGTGTCATTTAGATTTTTTGTATAAAATCTTACAATTTTTGTATAAGATAGATACTTGCAGCTCTATTCATATGGAAATTAATAATTAGTTAGAACTATTATGTAGATGGAAAATGGGGTCCCCGCGGGGAATGGGGCCCCGTGGAGAATGAGAATGGGGAGCAATATTCCCCCACGGCGGAGAATGGGGCGGGGATGGGGAGCAAGTCTGAGGGCGAGGATGGGGAGCAGGGAGGCATCCCCCACCCCCGCCCTGCCCCATTGACATCCTAACTTGAACACACCTTAGAAAATTTATTGTGTACTCCAAGAACAATTACTTACTCGATCTTAATTTTTAATTTAATTGTCTAAAAACTAAAAAAATATTGAACTTTGATCGATGTGGGCGGCTTCTTTGGTCAACATTATTTTAAAAGAACAACCTTATCAACCGGAGGTTTAAAAGCCATTGCAACATTGAAAGTCATAACAATAGGGTGGTTGCGTCCATCAATCAATCAATTCGTATGTATAATTAATTCGTTTTATTATCTAATTAAGGTTATTTGTTGTCAACTATGTTCAACAAACAACATGAGCTTTGTTATGGTCTGACCATTTTTTATATATGGTCGATGTCGGCCACCTCCTTCTTTCTTTGGGAAAAAAATTAGGTCTTCTCTCCTTGAATTATTTATTTGAAATTTCATCTAAAAACTTGAATATGTCATCCATGGTTATGAGAGAATTTATCGCAGTAATCTCTAAAAATATATGTGTGGCTATTAAATCGACAAATTGTACATCGCTTTTTTAATTAAAAATAATGCAAAAAAATAAATAAAACAAGACACTTAAGTTGTCAATAAATATCAAAATCGACGAAAAGCTCGTCGATTTTATTATAAATAGAAATATCAGCCTCTATTATTATTGATACTTCTTTGTTGATTTTAAACCATATTATCGATGGTTAGACCGTCGATTTTATTAAAAAATAGAAAATCCCTTTCTTTTATTATCGACAGTCCAGCCGTCGATTTTATTACATTATTAAAAAATCAACAAATTAAAAAGCATCAACCCAAATCGTTGATTTTGCCGTTGATTTTATTAATGATTGACGCCATGACTGTCGAGTTTGTCGTCGATTTTTAGCATGTTTTTTGTATTGTGCTGCGATATAATTTTGGTTGAACTTTACTGGAATCTTTACTGAATTAAGATGATTTCACAATTTGTTGATTTTGATACACGTCAACGCTTGTTTCTTTCATGCTTTGTAGTTGTTCTCGCTGAGTTTGATGACAGAGAACACAATAAATGCATTCTGATTTAGAGTGCTTATTGGAACATTGATTATAATATATGGTGTATTGTCCATAGATTTATTAGTTCTGATATTATGTGAGGTATCAGATTAGAGATGAAAAATATGAACAACAAAAAAGAAAGAAAAAAAGAGATGTAGAAAAAAATTAATTTGTAGAGACTATGAGAATAGCATTAACCTTTCCTTACAAGTACAGTGCTTTATATAATTAGAATTTTAACTAACTCAGCTAACTAACAAGTTTTGGAAACTTCTAATGGTTTCTAACTGTAACTAACTCATTAACCAACTCTTAATTGTAACTGACTTATACATTCATTATTGCTAACAAATGCTAAATCTAACTATTTTCTTATCCCCGTAATAAGTCTTTGATTATTCCTAATAAATTTAATTAAAATTGCTTAATTAGCAATAAGATATGAGGCAATGACCTTTGACCATGAGGGATTTTTATAAATCACCTGTTTAATAACTGTGCTTTATTGTTTCTACTTGAATTGTTGACCCCGGTGCACACGCTGATTAAGAATCTAATTAAGCTGCAGGTGAATGTTACTAATCTCACTGCCTAATTATATTAAGGCTCGTCCTTCTAGCTATGCTTTTAAAAGATAAAATTATAAACGTTATTCTCAGCACACACTATTATTTCTATCAAAACTTTTTGTATAAATCATTTGATTAATTTAACAATGTTTTTTTCCGTTTATTTCTTTACTTATTAGTTGCAAATTTTATGACAATAACCCAAATTAAAGTACTCAATCTTTGGCTCAACACAGTCTTTAGACAAAAGCGTAATCCAAGGAGTCCAATTCAATTATCTTTGAAAATTAAATTATTTTAATATCTTAATATACTTTTATAATTAATATTTTTTAACCTATGAAATGTCTGATGCTTATATACGGAGAGAAAGTATTACTATAAGAACTAAGAAGACCATCAGCAATTCGCATGTATGTCTCGTATATGCTTTGTTACTTAGGATTCAGTTAGTTACACTTTCGCTTTGACTGTATATGTTGAGGGGTTTTGTTTAATCTAATAAGCTGCTTGGTATTCAAACAAAGATATGGAAACATGTTAAAGGCTTAAAGCATGTTTTAACATGTCTTAACGAACGAATTTCACCAAATAGGTTAGACAACTAGCGAAGGAATATCCATTGGTAATAGAAGAAAATTCGTTGATAAATTATCGACAGACAACAAAATTCATCAAGAGTGATAAACAAAAATAAAAATTGTGATANATAGAAAAGCGGATGAATAGACACTGTCTCTTGAGTTATAGAACAATTTTTTTTCAAAAATGTTATCGATGCGTTTAGTTTGTGTTTTTATTTTTTCTGTTTTCATTTTTAATATTTTTTATTTTTTGAATTTTGTGAATGAAAAATAGAAAAAGATAACAACAATAAAATTTATTTTCTGTTTTTACTTCCTATATAAAATTCTAAACATAGAAAATACTAAAAATACAAACAAAAAATGAAAACGTTGAGTTTTTGTTCTATTACTAACAACAAATGCATTTGAAAATTATAAAGGAACAAAAAATAAGAAACAATCATAGAAGAAGAAAAATAAACTCTATGACACTCGACAAATAAATGAATCACAGTATCACGCTCAACAATGTATTTGCAGTATTCATGTCGCACAAATGACACTCTATTTGTTCATACAAATAATTGTAGAAAAAATAAACTCAAATAAACAAAACAAACAAAAATAATTTTGACAAAAGAGTGGGGGCAAAACAAACCGAAACAACTTGGCCGAGCTGGTTGAGTCAATCGTAAAGGTGCCTCTCATTGACCTTATGGTCTAATTCCCCAATGTACAACAACGTTGTAACAAACTACTTCCACGCATTTGCAGCACCCGTCGCTGTCGTCGCCAAAGGAGCAGATGTGATCCTATCACTACAATAAAAACACTGAGTATCATGGGATTTAGTGTCGCAGAATAGCGACGGATTTATCGATGGTAATGATGTCGAATTCGTAAGGTTAAGTAATTACCGGCGGATTTTAGTTTCTGGCAGTAAATCCACCGTAATATTTGGAGGAAAAAAAGTTAAATTGGCGCGTCTTTTACTGTAGGATTTTTCCGACAGTAACCCCAATTAGAGTGAAACAATGCGTTTTGGTGACATGCGACGGTTTACCGTCGGATTTTTTTATGGTAAATCCAACGATAACAGGGCGTAAATTCAAATCACGAACCCTCATCCCCCTAATTTCAGATTAACCCAATCTCTCACTTCCTCCACTCTCTCACTCACCACCGTCAACTACTGCCACCGCTGAGAACACCATCGTCACAGCTTCCTCTCTGTCGCCGTCAACCCACTGGCGACACCTCTCTTCTTCTCCTTCTTCCCCTCTTCTCCTTTCTCCTCGCGCTGTTAAATCACCGTCGCCCCAGTGTCAACGCGCCGCTGCGCGCTGCCTACCAGCCTTCGGTGACTTCCCCAGCCTTCGGCGACCACCGTTCGGCTTCCTCTAGCTTCGGCAACGTCATAGTGCTGCTGCATCTTCACTTCTTCTCAGTTCTCTCCTAGTTCTACATTCGAGGTTTCTTTAAACTCTTTTTCTTTTTTCTTCAAATTATATTTTGGTTAGGTTGTTTCATTATTCTAATTTTAGTTAGTTAATTTAGTTAGAGTTAATTTTTTATTTTATTGGATTTTAGGTGGTTAAGATAGGTTAGTTTTAGCATTATTAGTTTGTATTATATTGTTGAAAGTGTTGGAAATTGACTAAATTGATGGATAATATTGTTGATTTTGTGTTGAATATGCTAAATTTGTGTGAATTGATGTTAAAAGACTATTTATTTGTTGAACAATTGTTGAAATTTGGTTGAATTTGTTGATGTGTTGCTTAAAAAATCACTTAACTAAATCCTTTGTTGTTGTAAATCTTTTGTTCTTTTGCCAAATATATTGAATTTATCGTTGAATTGAAAATTTAGGATGAGTGTATAGTTTCTATGATGATGATATTGATGCTTTGATAAGCATGTGGTTATGCCTTTGGCTGGTCATGCAATAGGGTTTTAGTAGTTTGTCTTTCGCCGCTATTTGTTAGTTGTTTGCTAATATTTTTGTAATTTATACACGCAGAATTTTTGCCAAGTATAATGATTTTAGGTGGTTAAGATAGGTTAGTTTTAGGAATATTAGTTTGTGTTATATAGCTGAAAGTGTTGGAAATTGACTGAATTGATGGATAATGCTATTGATTTTGTGTTGAATATGCTGAATTTGTGTGAATTTGCTGAAATTTGTTTGTGATGAGTTTGGAAAACTCTAATTTAAATTGATGATGATCAAACATTATTAAAATAATTAGTTGCAAAATTATTAATATAATTTTAATCCATATGTGCTAATTGAAATAATTTTGCTATGCAGGTTTTTGCAATTGGGCCGAAAAGAAAAGAAAATTATAACAAGCCTAATTATAACAAAAAAATATATTCAGCCTTGGTGTTAAATTGTTGTGATTATGGTGGCTAAAATTATGGTTATGTTACTTGGGCCGAAAAGAAAAAAAAAATTCCAAGCCCAATATGAATGTAAACATTCAGCCTTGTTCAAAATGCTTAAGTATTATGGCTGAAGCAATTTGTAGTTAATTGGGCCTGAATCAAATTGATCTAGCCCAAAATAATTTGCCCCAAGACCATTAAGGTTGGTCCGAAAATTATGAGAAGAGAAAGCAAGGATTGCTTCCAACGGATCTCTTTCTCTCATGTGATGGACTCCAAATTCATTCAATTATCATTAATTGCATGGGAACAATGAGAAAGAAAAAGTAATTGATTTGATTGCTGCCTTAATGATACACGCTACTCAGCAAAGGGAAGAAACAAATTCAATTAATTTCATTCTCTTTCCTAATTCAATACTTTTCAAATTTCTCTCTCTTCTCTCTCTACTTGCTTCTCACTTTCGGTCACTTCCATCACAGCAACCATGGAAGCTTTTGCAAGCTATCAAGATGAAGCTAGAAGCAAGCTAAAGACCATTGTAATGATGGCAAGAAAAAGAAAACAAAAAGTATGCTATGGCTGAGATCTTCACCAAAGGAAGTAAGATTTGGTGAAGTAAGCTCAACCTCTCCATACCAAAAATGGATGATGAAGATCTCGGTCAGAGGAAGAAGATCTCAGAGGGATGGCTCGTCTCTGCTTTTGTGTTCACTCATCACAGAAGGTAGCTAGGGTGGCTGCGTGAAGGAGGAAGCAAAAGTAGAGCAGGAGAAGCTGTCATGCATCAAGAAGCATCAAGGGCTAGGAGTCCTTATTGAAGTGCAAGACAAGTTGGATGGCTCAGATTGATGAAGATTGGTGTAAAGAGAAGACACAGAGGTAATTGCATGTTGGTTTTAGCATTTGGTTATCTCTCCTCTCTCTCTGGCCGAACCGGTTTGCATGAAGAAGAAGAAGTTTAGCTTGGTTTATTTGGTTTCAACCGTGGAGGCTTTCCCCTATATATAAGGGTGAACAGCCAGGGCTTGAGGCAAGGAGTGAGAGTGCAAGGCACAGGGTTCTCATAGCTATCTAAGCTAACAGAAGTTCTTCTCCTTTAATGTTTTCTGTTTAATTTTGTCTGTCTTGAGTCTCATGGAAAAAGAGAAACAGTGAGGTTTGTATGAAAAAGCCATAGAGCGGAAAAAGGCAGAGAGTGCAAAATTAAAAGAAAAGCCATAGATGTCCTTAGAGGTCCTTTGTACATCTGTGTTGTATTTCATGATTCTATGGGAATCCCCTTGCAAGTTGGATTAGCACTTAGCAGTTGAAAGCTTGGCAGTAACCAAGTCAAGTTTAGGATTGGGGTTTAGATTCTGGACTTGTCCCAGATAGGAAGGGTAGTTCCTAGGGAGAATTGGTGTTTGTAATCAAGAATGATTATAGTGAAATTCCATCATCATTGTGATGGAGACTGGATCTAGACTTGATGAGCGGATAATTTATACGCTTTTTGGCATTATTTTTACATAGTTTTCAGTATGATTTAGTTAGTTTTTAGTATATTTTTATTAGTTTTTAATTAAAAATCATATTTCTAGACTTTACTATGAGTTTGTGTATTTTTCTGTGATTTCAGGTATTTTCTGGCTGAAATTGAGGGACCTGAGCAAAAATCAGATTCAGAGGTTGAAGAAGGACTGCAAATGCTGTTGGATTCTGACCTCCCTGCACTCAAAGTGGATTTTCTAGAGCTACAGAACTCCAAACAGCGCACTTCTAATTGCATTGGAAAGTAGACATCCAGGGCTTTCCAGCAATATATAATAGTTCATACTTTGCCCGAGTTTAGACGATGCAAACTGGCGTTGAATGCCAGTTCCATGCTGTAGTCTGGCGTTCAGCGCCAGAAACAAGTTGCAAAGTGGAGTTCAACGCCAGAAACACGTTACAAACTGGCGTTCAACTCCAAGAATGACATCTCCACATGTAAACTTCAAGCTCAGCCCAAACACATACCAAGTGGGCCTCGGAAGTAGATTTCTACGTCATTTACTTATTTTTGTAAACCCTAGTAACTAGTTTAGTATAAATAAGACTTTTTACTATTGTATTAGACATCTTGAGACGTCTAGTTCTTAGATCATGGGGGCTGGCCATTCGGCCATGCCTGAACCTTTCACTTATGTATTTTTCAACGGTAGAGTTTCTACACACCATAGATTAAGGTGTGGAGCTCTGCTGTTCCTCAAAGATTAATGCAAAGTACTATTGTTTTTCTATTCAATTCAACTTATTCCGCTTCTAAGATATTCATTCGCACTTCAACATGAATGTGATGATCGTGACAAAGTCATCATCATTCTCCTATGAACGCGTGCCTGACAACCACTTCCGTTCTACCCTCGATTGAATGGATATCTCTTGGATATCTAATACAGGGGACCGAGTCCGAGTTATTAGCGTCTTCGTGGTATAAGTTAGAACCTATGGATGGCCATTCCTGAGATCCGGAAAGTCTAAACCTTGTCTGTGGTATTCCGAGTAGGATCTGGGAAGTGATGGCTTTGACGAGCTTCAAACTCGCGAGTGCTGGGCGTAGTGACAGACACAAAAGGATCAATGGATCCTATTCCAGTATGATCGAGAACTGACAGATGATTAGCCGTGCCGTGACAGAGCATTTGGACCTTTTTCACTGAGAGGATGGGAAGTAGCCATTGACAACGGTGATGCCCTACACAAAGCTTGCCATGGAAAGGAGTAGGATTGATTGGATGAAGACAGCAGGAAAGCAGAGATCAGAGGAACGAAAGCATCTCTATACGCTTATCTGAAATTCTCACCAATGAATTACATAAGTACCACTATCCTATTTTATATTTTATTTATTTTCATCCACTATAATTTCTTAATACAATTTAATCCGCCTGACTGAGATTTACAAGGTGACCATAGCTTGCTTCAAGCCGACAATCTCCGTGGGATCGACCCTTACTCACGTAAGGTTTATTACTTGGACGACCCAGTGCACTTGCTGGTTAGTTGTATGAAGTTGTGAAATAGACATGAGATCATGAATGTGCGTATTGAGTTTTCAGCGCCGTTACCAAGGAATGGAATGATCACGATTTCGCACACCAAGTTTTTGGCGCCGTTGCCGGGGATTGTTCGAGTTTGGACAACTAACGGTTCATCTTGTTGCTCAGATTAGGTAATTTTCTTTTTTGTTTTATTTTCAAAAAAAAAATTTTCTTCAAAAATCTTTCAAAAAAAAAATTTTCCCTTTGTTTTCGAAAATTATTTTAAAATTTTTAAGAATGAATTCTAAAGTTTCAAAATGGTATGCTGAAGTTTGGCTGGCCATCAAGCTTTAGACTAACCTGGTATGATTCCTGGAATCTTGATTGAGGACTTTGAATTCATTGCTTCCTTTTCCCTATATGTTTTCAAAAAAAATAAAGATATACAAAAAAAAATATAATAATAAAATCATAAAATCAAAAATATTTTGTGTTTCTTGTTTGAGTCTTGAGTCAATTTTTAAGTTTGGTGTCAATTGCATTTTTTCTAAAAATTTATGCATTTTTCGAAATTTCATGCATTCATAGTGTTCTTCATGATCTTCAAGTTGTTCTTCGTAAGTCTTCTTGTTTGATCTTGATGTTTTCTTATTTTGTGTCTTTTGTTGTTTTTCATGTGCATCTTTGCATTCATAGTGTCTAAGCATTAAAGATTTCTAAGTTTGGTGTCTTGCATGTTTTCTTTACATCAAAAATTTTTCAAAAATATGTTTTTGATGTTCATCATGATCTTCAAAGTGTTCTTGGTGTTCATCTTGACATTCATAGTGTTCTTGCATGCATCATGTGTTTTGATTCAAAATTTTCATGTTGTGAGTCATTTTTTATGTTTTTCTCTCTCATCATTAAAAATTCAAAAAAAAAAAAACACATCTTTCCCTTTTTCTCTCATAAATTTTCGAAAATTTGAGTTGACTTTTTCAAAATTTTTAAAATCTAGTTGTTTCTTATGAGTCAAATCAAATTTTCAAATTGAAAATCCTATCTTTTTCAAAAATTAAATCTTTTTCATTTTTCTTATTTATTTTCGAAAATTTTTAAAAATATTTTTCAAAAATCTTTTTCATAATTTTATCTCATAATTTTCGAAAATATTATCAACAATTAATGTTTTGATTCAAAAATTTTAAGTTTGTTACTTACTTGTTAAGAAAGATTCAAACTTTAAGTTCTAGAATCATATCTTGTGATTTCTTGTGAATCAAGTCATTAATTATGATTTTAAAAATCAAATCTTTTTCAAAACTAATTTCAATCATATCTCTTCAAAATATTTTTTTTATCTTATCTTTTTCAAAATCATATCTTTCTAATCCTATCTTTTTATATCATATCTTTTTCAAATATCTTTTCTAACTTCTTATCTTCTTATCTTTTAAAAATTGATTTTCAAAATTTGTTTCAATTAACTAATTAACTTTTTGTTTGTTTCTTATCTCTTTTAAAACTACCTAACTAACTATCCCTCTCTAATTTTCGAAAATACCTCCCTCTTTTTCAAAAATTCTTTTTAGTTAATTAATTGTTTAAATTTTAATTTTAATTTTAATTCTCCTTTAATTTTCGAAAATCATCAACTTCTTTTCAAAAATTAATTTTCGAAATTCCCTCTCCCTCATCTCCTTCTATTTATTTAATTACTTACTAACACTTCTCCTTATCTCATATCTCTGCTCCTATCCTCACCCTTGTGTTTGGATTATCCATTCTTCTTCACTCTTATTCCCTTTCTTCTTCTACTAACAACAAGGGAACCTCTATACTGTGGTAAAAAGGATTCCTATTATTATTTTCTGTTCCCTTCTTTTTCATATGAGCAGGAGCAAGGACAAGAACATTCTTGTTGAAGCAGACCCTGAACCTGAAAGGACTCTGAAGAGAAAACTAAGAGAAGCTAAATTATAACAATCCAGAGACAACCTTACAGAAATTTTCGAAAAGAAAGAGGAGATGGCAGCCGAAAATAATAATAATGCAAGGAAGATGCTTGGTGACCTTACTGCACCAAATTCTAATTTACATGGATGAAACATCTCCATCCCTACCATTGGAGCAGACATGGTTGCTAACAACCAGTTTATGTACACTTCTGAGAGGAATCATGTGAGTAATGGGACGCCTCAGAAGAAGGGAGTTTTTGAAATTGATGCTCTGAATTCCATATTATCTCAGAACAAACTATTGACTCAGCAGGTCAATATGATTTCTCAGAGTCTGAATGGAATGCAAGCTGCATCCAACAGTACTCAAGAGGCATCTTCTGAAGAAGAAGCTTATGATCCTGAGAACCCTGCAATAGCAGAGGTAAATTATATGGGTGAACCTTATGGAAACACCTATAACCCCTCATGGAGAAATCACCCAAATTTCTCATGGAAGGATCAACAAAAGCCTCAACAAGGCTTTAATAATGGTGGAAGAAACAGGTTTAACAGTCGTAAACCTTTTCCATCATCCACTCAGCAACAGACAGAGAATTCTGAGCAGAATCCATCTAGCTTAGCAAATTTAGTCTCTGATCTATCTAAGGCCACTCTGAGTTTCAAGAATAAAACAAGGTCATCCATTAGAAATTTGGAGGCACAAGTAGGCCTGCTGAGTAAGAAGATCACTGAAACCCCTCCTAGTACTCTCCCAAGCAATACAGAAGAGAATCCAAAGAGAGATTGCAAGGCCATTGATATAACCATCATGGCCGAATCCAAGGAGGAAGGGGAGGACGTGAATCCCAAGGAGAAAGACCTCCTGGGACGTCCAGTGATCAATAAGGAGTTTCCCTTTGAGGAACCAAAGGAATCTGAGGCTCATTTAGAGACCATAGAGATTCCATTGAACCTCCTTATGCCCTTCATGAGCTCTGATGAGTATTCTTCTTCTGAAGAGAATGAGGATGTTACTGAAGAGCAAGTTGCCAAGTACCTTGGTGCAATCATGAAGCTGAATGCCAAACTATTTGGTAATGAGACTTGGGAAGATGAACCTCCCTTGCTCATCAATGAACTGAGTGATCTGGATCAACTGACATTGCCTCAGAAGAAACAGGATCCTGGAAAGTTCCTAATACCTTGTACCATAGGCACCATGACCTTTGAGAAGGCTCTATGTGACCTGGAGTCAGGAATAAACCTCATGCCACTCTCTGTAATAGAGAAACTGGGAATCTTTGAGGTACAAGCTACTAGAATCTCATTGGAGATGGCAGACAATTCCAGAAAACAGGCTTATAGACAAGTAGAGGACATGTTAGTAAAGGTTGAAGGCCTTTACATCCCTGCTGATTTCATAATCCTAGATACTGGGAAGGATGAGGATGAATTCATCATCCTTGGAAGACCCTTCCTAGCCACAACAAGAGCTGTGATTGATATGGACAGAGGAGAATTGATCCTTCAACTAAATGAGGACAACTTTGTGTTTAAAACTCAAGGATCTCTTGCTACAACCATGGAGAGGAAGCATGAAAAGCTTCTCTCACTACAGAGTCAACCAGAGCCCCCACAGTCAAACTCTAAGTTTGATGTTGGGAGGCCACAACCAAACTCTAAGTTTGGTGTTGAACTCCCATATCCAAACTCTAAGTTTGGTGTTGGGAAGTCTCAACAATGCTCTGAACATCTGTGAGGCTCCATGAGAGCCCACTGTCAAGCTATTGACATTAAAGAAGCGCTTGTTGGGAGGCAACCTAATTTTTATTTATTTAATTTTATTTTTATTTTTATTGTTCTTTCATATTTTATTAGGTTCATGATCATGTGGAGTCACAAAATAAATCAAAAAATTAAAAATAGAATAAAAAACAGCAGAAGAAAAATCACACCCTGGAGGAAGGACTTACTGGCGTTTAAACGCCAGTAAGGAGCATCTGGCTGGCGTTCAACGCCAGAACAGAGCATGGAGCTGGCGCTGAATGCCAGAAACAAGCATGAAGCTGGCGTTCAACGCCAAAAATATGCTGCATATGGGCGTTGAAAGCCCAGAACAAGCATCACTTCAGCGTCTAAACGCCAGAAATGCATGCAAAGGCATTTTACATGCCTAATTGGTGCAAGGATGTAAATCCTTGACACCTCAGGATCTGTGGACCCCACAGGATCCCCACATACACTCCACTCACCTTCCCTCCTCATAATCCTATAACACCCTCTCTCTCCATTCACAGTCATCCCTTCTATTTTCCATTCACTACTCACATACCTCCAAAATTCAAAATCTCTTTCCTACCCAAGCCCACCCGTATAGCCGAATACACACATCCCTCCATCTCCTCCATATCTTCTTCTTCTTCTACTATTCTTTCTTCTTTTGCTCGAGGACGAGCAACATTCTAAGTTTGGTGTGGTAAAAGCATGGCTTTTTTGTTTTTCCACAACCATTGATGGCACCTAAGGCCAGAGAAACCTCTAGAAAGAGGAAAGGGAAGACAAAAGCTTCCACCTCCGAGTCATAGGAGATGGAGAGATTCATCTCAAGGGTCTATAGCTCAGTGGTAAATAGCCCTTAAAACCAAAAGGCAAGGGTAAATAAAAGGATCCCAAGGCTTTGAGCATCAGTGGATAGGAGGGCCTAAAGGAATAAAATCCTGGCCTAAGCGTTAAACCAAGCTGTCCCTAACCATGTGCTTGTGGCGTGAAGGTGTTAATTGAAAACTTGAGACTGAGCGGTTAAAGTCAAGGTCCATAGCAAAAAAAGAGTGTGCTTAAGAATCCTGGACACCTCTAATTGGGGACTTTAGTAAAGCTGAGTTACAATCTGAAAAGGTTCACCCAGTTATGTGTCTGTGGCATTTATGTATCTGGTGGTAATACTGGAAAACAAAGTGCTTAGGGCCACGGCCAAGACTCATAAAGTAGCTGTGTTCAAGAATCAACATACTGAACTAGGAGAATCAATAACACTATCTGAACTCTGAGTTCCTATAGATGCCAATCATTCTGAACCTCAATGGATAAAGTGAGATGCCAAAACTATTCAAGAGGCAAAAAGCTACAAGTCCCGCTCATCTGATTGGAGCTATGTTTCATTGATAGTTTGAAATTTATAGTATATTCTCTTCTTTTTATCCTATTTGATTTTCAGTTACTTGGGGACAAGCAACAATTTAAGTTTGGTGTTGTGATGAGCGGATAATTTATATGCTTTTTGGCATTGTTTTTACATAGTTTTCAGTATGATTTAGTTAGTTTTTAGTATATTTTTATTAGTTTTTAATTAAAAATCACATTTCTAGACTTTACTATGAGTTTGTGTTTTTTTTTTGTGATTTTAGGTATTTTCTGGCTGAAATTAAGGGACCTGAGCAAAAATCAGATTCAGAGGTTGAAGAAGGACTGCAGATGCTGTTGGATTTTGACCTCCCTGCACTCAAAGTGGATTTTCTGGAGCTACAGAACTCCAAATGGTACGCTTCCAATTGCGTTGAAAAGTAGACATCCAGGGCTTTCCAGTAATATATAATAGTCTATACTTTGCCTGCGTTTAGATGATGCAAACTGGCGTTGAACGCCAGTTTCATGCTGCAGTCTGGCGTTCAGCGCCAGAAACAAGTTGCAAAGTGGAGTTCAACGCCAGAAACACGTTACAAACTGGCGTTCAACTCCAAGAATGACCTCTCCACGTGTAAACTTTAAGCTCAGCCCAAGCACACACCAAGTGGGCCCCGGAAGTAAATTTCTACGTCATTTACTTATTTTTGTAAACCCTAGTAACTAGTTTAGTATAAATAGGACTTTTTACTATTGTATTAGACATCTTGGGACGTCTAGTTCTTAGATCATGGGGGCTGGCCATTCGGCCATGCCTAAACCTTTCACTTATGTATTTTTCAACGGTAGAGTTTCTACACACCATAGATTAAGGTGTGGAGCTCTGCTGTTCCTCAAAGATTAATGCAAAGTACTATTGTTTTTCTATTCAATTCAACTTATTCCGCTTCTAAGATATTCATTCGCACTTCAACATGAATGTGATGATCGTGACAAATTCATCATCATTCCCCTATGAACGCGTGCCTGACAACCACTTCCGTTCTACCCTCGATTGAATGGATATCTCTTGGATATCTAATACAGGGGACCGAGTCCGAGTTATTAGCGTCTTTGTGGTATAAGTTAGAACCTATGGATGGCCATTCCTAAGATCCGGAAAGTCTAAACCTTGTCTGTGGTATTCCGAGTAGGATCTGCGAAGTGATGGCTTTGACGAGCTTCAAACTCGCGAGTGCTGGGCGTAGTGACAGACACAAAAGGATCAATGGATCCTATTCCAGTATGATCGAGAACCGACAGATGATTAGCCGTGCCGTGACAGAGCATTTAGACCTTTTTCACTGAGAGGATGGGAAGTAGCCATTGACAACGGTGATGCCCTACACAAAGCTTGCCATGGATAGGAGTAGGATTGATTGGATGAAGACAGCAGGAAAGCAGAGATCAGAGGAACGAAAGCATCTCTATACGCTTATCTGAAATTCTCACCAATGAATTACATAAGTACCACTATCCTATTTTATATTTTATTTATTTTCATCCACTATAATTTCTTAATACAATTTAATCCGCCTGACTGAGATTTACAAGGTGACCATAGCTTGCTTCAAGCCGACAATCTCCGTGGGATCGACCCTTACTCACGTAAGGTTTATTACTTGGACGACCCAATGCACTTGCTGGTTAGTTGTACGAAGTTGTGAAACAGACCTGAGATCATGAATGTGCGTATTGAGTTTTTAGCGCCGTTACCAAGGAATGGAATGATCACGATTTCGCACACCAAGTTTTTGGCGCCGTTGCCGGGGATTGTTCGAGTTTGGACAACTAACGGTTCATCTTGTTGCTCATATTAGGTAATTTTCTTTTTTGTTTTATTTTAAAAAAAATTTCTTCAAAAATATTTCAAAAAAAAATTTCCCTTTGTTTTCGAAAATTATTTTAAAATTTTTAAGAATGAATTCTAAAGTTTCAAAATGGTATGCTGAAGTTTGGCTGGCCATCAAGCTTTAGACTAACCTGGTATGATTCTTGGAATCTTGATTGAGGACTTTGAATTCATTGCTTCCTTTTCCCTATATGTTTT
>NC_029788.2:22646057-22646490 GCF_000816755.2 Arachis ipaensis
GTTTCTTGTTTGAGTCTTGAGTCAATTTTTAAGTTTGGTGTCAATTGCATTTTTTCTAAAAATTTATGCATTTTTCGAAATTTCATGCATTCATAGTGTTCTTCATGATCTTCAAGTTGTTCTTGGTAAGTCTTCTTGTTTGATCTTGATGTTTTCTTATTTTGTGTCTTTTGTTGTTTTTCATGTGCATCTTTGCATTCATAGTATCTAAGCATTAAAGATTTCTAAGTTTGGTGTCTTGCATGTTTTCTTTACATCAAAAATTTTTCAAAAATACGTTCTTGATGTTCATCATGATCTTCAAAGTGTTCTTGGTGTTCATCTTGACATTTATAGTGTTCTTGCATGCATCATGTGTTTTGATTCATAATTTTCATGTTGTGAGTCATTTTTTATGTTTTTCTCTCTCATCATTAAAAATTCAAAAAAAAAC
>NC_029788.2:22646669-22655658 GCF_000816755.2 Arachis ipaensis
ATCTCAAATCTCAAATCACTGCTCCTATCTTCACCCTTGTGTTTGGATTATCCATTCTTCTTCACTCTTATTCCCTTTCTTCTTCTACTAACAACAAGGGAACCTCTATACTGTGGTAAAAAGGATCCCTATTATTATTTTCTGTTTCCTTCTTTTTCATATGAGCAGGAGCAAGAACAAGAACATTCTTGTTGAAGCAGACCCTGAACCTGAAAGGACTCTGAATAGAAAACTAAGAGAAGCTAAATTACAACAATCCAGAGACAACCTTACAGAAATTTTCAAAAAGGAAGAGGAGATGGCAGCCGAAAATAATAATAATGCAAGGAATATGCTTGGTGACCTTACTGAACCAAATTCCAATTTACATGGATGAAGCATCTCCATCCCTACCATTGGAGCAAACAATTTTGAGCTTAAGCCTCAACTAGTTTCTCTGATGCAACAAAACTGCAAGTTTCATGGACTTCCATCTAAAGATCCTTTTCAGTTCTTAACTGAATTCTTGCAGATATGTGATACTGTTAAGACTAATGGAGTAGATCCTGAAGTCTACAGGCTCATGCTTTTCCCGTTTGCTATGAGAGACAGAGCTAGAATATGGTTGGATTCTCAACCTAAAGATAGCCTGAACTCCTGGGATAAGCTGGTCACGGCTTTCTTAGCCAAGTTCTTTCCTCCTCAAAAGCTTAGTAAGCTTAGAGTGGATGTTCAAACCTTCAGACAGAAAGAAGGTGAATCCCTCTATGAAGCTTGGGAGATATACAAGCAACTGACCAAAAAGTGTCCTTCTGACATGCTTTCAGAATGGACCATCCTGGATATATTCTATGATGGTCTGTCTGAATTAGCTAAGATGTCATTGGATGCTTCTGCAGGTGGATCCATTCACCTAAAGAAAACGCCTGCAGAAGCTCAAGAACTTATTGACATGGTTGCTAACAACCAGTTTATGTACACTTCTGAGAGGAATCATGTGAGTAATGGGACGCCTCAGAAGAAGGGAGTTCTTGAAATTGATGCTCTGAATGCCATATTATCTCAGAACAAATTATTGACTCAGCAGGTCAATATGATTTCTCAGAGTCTGAATGGAATGCAAGCTGCATCCAACAGTACTCAAGAAGCATCTTCTGAAGAAGAAGCTTATGATCCTGAGAACCATGCAATAGCAGAGGTAAATTATATGGGTGAACCTTATGGAAACACCTATAACCCCTCATGGAGAAATCACCCAAATTTCTCATGGAAGGATCAACAAAAGCCTCAACAAGGCTTTAATAATGGTGGAAGAAACAGGTTTAACAGTAGTAAACCTTTTCCATCATCCACTCAGCAACAGACAGAGAATTCTGAGAAGAATCCATCTAGCTTAGCAAATTTAGTCTCTGATCTATCTAAGGCCACTCTGAGTTTCATGAATAAAACAAGGTCATCCATTAGAAATTTGGAGGCATAAGTGGGCCTGCTGAGTAAGAAGATCACTGAAACCCCTCCTAGTACTCTCCCAAGCAATACAGAAGAGAATCCAAAGAGAGATTGCAAGGCCATTGATATAACCATCATGGCCGAATCCAAGGAGGAAGGGGAGGACGTGAATCCCAAGGAGGAAGACCATTGCCTCAGAAGAAACAGGATCCTGGAAAGTTCCTAATACCTTGTACCATAGGCACCATGACCTTTGAGAAGGCTCTATGTGACCTAGGGTCAGGAATAAACCTCATGCCACTCTCTGTAATGGAGAAACTGGGAATCTTTGAGGTACAAGCTGCTAGAATCTCATTGGAGATGGCAGACAATTCCAGAAAACAGGCTTATAGACAAGTAGAGGACATGTTAGTAAAGGTTGAAGGCCTTTACATCCCTGCTGATTTCATAATCCTAGATACTGGGAAGGATGAGGATGAATTCATCATCCTTGGAAGACCCTTCCTAGCCACAACAAGAGCTGTGATTGATATGGACAGAGGAGAATTGATCCTTCAACTAAATGAGGACAACCTTGTGTTTAAAACTCAAGGATCTCTTGCTACAACCATGGAGAGGAAGCATGAAAAGCTTCTCTCACTACAGAGTCAACCAGAGCCCCCGCAGTCAAACTCTAAGTTTGATGTTGGGAGGCCACAACCAAACTCTAAGTTTGGTGTTGAACTCCCATATCCAAACTCTAAGTTTGGTGTTGGGAAGTCTCAACAATGCTCTGAACATTTGTGAGGCTCCATGAGAGCCCACTGTCAAGCTATTGACATTAAAGAAGCGCTTGTTGGGAGGCAATCTAATTTTTATTTATTTAATTTTATTTTTATTTTTATTGTTCTTTCATATTTTATAAGTTTCATGATCATGTGGAGACACAAAATAAATCAAAAAATTAAAAATAGAATCAAAAACAGCAGAAGAAAAACCACACCCTGGAGGAAGGACTTACTGGCGTTTAAACGCCAGTAAGGAGCATCTGGCTGGCGTTCAACGCCAGAACAGAGCATGGAGCTGGCGCTGAACGCCAGAAACAAGCATGAAGCTGGCGTTCAACGCCAAAAATATGCTGCATATGGGCGTTGAACGCCCAGAACAAGCATCACTTCAGCGTCTAAACGCCAGAAATGCATGCAAAGGCATTTTACATGCTTAATTGGTGCAAAAATGTAAATCCTTGATACCTCAGGATCTGTGGACCCCACAGGATCCCCACATACACTCCACTCACCTTCCCTCCTCATAATCCTATAACACCCTCTCTCTCCATTCACAGTCATCCCTTCTGTTTTCCATTCATCACTCACATACCTCCAAAATTCAAAATCTCTTTCCTACCCAAGCCCACCCGTATAGCCGAATACACATATCCCTCCATCTCCTCCATATCTTCTTCTTCTTCTACTATTCTTTCTTCTTTTGCTCGAGGGCGAGCAACATTCTAAGTTTGGTGTGGTAAAAGCATGGCTTTTTTTTGTTTTTCCACAACCATTGATGGCACCTAAGGCCAGAGAAACCTCTAGAAAAAGGAAAGGGAAGACAAAAGCTTCCACCTCCGAGTCATAGGAGATGGAGAGATTCATCTCAAGGGTCTATAGCTCAGTGGTAGAACATTTGACTGCAAATCAAGAGATCCATGAGATACCTCAGGGGATACATTTTCCTCCACACAATTATTGGAAGCAACTAAGGTTGGAACATCAAGAGCACTCCATCATCCTCCATGAAATTAGAGAAGATCAAAAAGCTATGAGGGAGGAGCAACAAAGACAAGGAAGAGACATAGAAGAGCTCAAGGACATCATTGGAAAACGCCACCATCACTAAGGTGGATTCATTCCTTGTTCTTAAATTTTCTGTTTTTCATGTTAAATGTTTATCTATGTTTGTGTCTTATTACATGATCATTAGTATCTAAGTGTCTATGCCTTAAAGTAGTGAATATGAATCCATCACCTCTCTTAAATGAAAAAATGTTTTAAAAACAAAAGAACAAGAAGTACATGGTTTTGAATTCATCCTTGAAACTAGTTTAATTATTTTGATATGGTGACAATACCTTTTGTTTTCTGAATGAATGCTTGAACAGTGCATATGTCTTTTGAAGTTGTTGTTTAAGAATGTTAAATATGTTGGCTCTTGAAAGAATGATGACAAGGAGACATGTTATTTGATAATCTGAAAAATCATAAAAATAATTCTTGAAGCAAGAAAAAGCAGTGAATAGAGAAAAGCTTGCGAAAAATAAAAAAAAAGAAAAGAAAAATAGCGAAAAAAAAAGAAAAAGAAAAAGCAAGCAGAAAAAGCCAAAAGCTCTTAAAACCAAAAGGTAAGAGAAAAAAGCCAATAACCCTTAAAACCAAAAGGCAAGGGTAATAAAAAGGATCCAAGGCTTTGAGCATCAGTGGATAGGAGGGCCTAAAGGAATAAAATCCTGGCCTAAGCGGTTAAAAGAAGCTGTCCCTAACCATGTGCTTGTGGCGTGAAGGTGTCAAGTGAAAACTTGAGACTGAGCGGTTAAAGTCAATGTCCAAAGCAAAAATAGAGTGTGATTAAGAACCCTGGACACCTCTAATTGGGGACTTTAGCAAAGCTGAGTCACAATCTGAAAAGGTTCACCCAGTTATGTGTCTGTGGCATTTATGTATCCGGTGGTAATACTAAAAAACAAAGTGCTTAGGGCCATGGCCAAGACTCATAAAGTAGCTGTGTTCAAGAATCAACATACTGAACTAGGAGAATCAATAACACTATCTGAACTCTGAGTTTCTATAGATGCCAATCATTCTGAACTTCAATGGATAAAGTGAGATGCCAAAACTATTCAAGACGCAAAAAGCTACAAGTCCCGCTCATCTGATTGGAGCTATGTTTCATTGATAGTTTGAAATTTATAGTATATTTTCTTCTTTTTATCCTATTTGATTTTCAGTTGCTTGGGGACAAGCAACAATTTAAGTTTGGTGTTGTGATGAGCGGATAATTTATACGCTTTTTGGCATTGTTTTTACATAGTTTTCAGTATGATTTAGTTAGTTTTTAGTATATTTTTTTAATTAAAAATCACATTTCTAGACTTTACTATGAGTTTGTATTTTTTTTTTTTTTTGTGATTTTAGGTATTTTCTGGCGGAAATTGAGGGACCTGAGCAAAAATCAGATTCAGAGGTTGAAGAAGGACTGCAGATGCTGTTGGATTCTGACCTCCCTGCACTCAAAGTGGATTTTCTGGAGCTACAAAACTCCAAATGGTACGCTTCCAATTGAGTTGAAAAGTAGACATCTAGGGCTTTCCAGTAATATATAATATTCCATACTTTGCCCGAGTTTAGATGATGCAAACTGGCGTTGAACGCCAGTTTCATGCTGCAGTCTGGCGTTCAGCGCCAGAAACAAGTTGCAAAGTGGAGTTCAACGCCAGAAACACGTTACAAACTGGCGTTCAACTCCAAGAATGACCTCTCCACGTGTAAACTTTAAGCTCAGCCCAAGCACACACCAAGTGGGCCCCGGAAGTGGATTTCTACGTCATTTACTTATTTCTGTAAACCCTAGTAACTAGTTTAGTATAAATAGGACTTTTTACTATTGTATTAGAAATCTTGGGACGTCTAGTTCTTAGATCATGGGGGCTGGCCATTCGGCCATGCCTGAATCTTTCACTTATGTATTTTTCAACGGTAGAGTTTCTACACACCATAGATTAAGGTGTGGAGCTCTGCTGTTCCTCAAAGATTCATGGAAAGGAGTAGGATTGATTGGATGAAGACAGCAGGAAAGCAGAGATCAGAGGAACGAAAGCATCTCTATACGCTTATCTGAAATTCTCACCAATGAATTACATAAGTACCACTATCCTATTTTATATTTTATTTATTTTCATCCACTATAATTTCTTAATACAATTTAATCCGCCTGACTGATATTTACAAGGTGACCATAGCTTGCTTCAAGCCGACAATCTCCGTGGGATCGACCCTTACTCACGTAAGGTTTATTACTTGGACGACCCAGTGCACTTGCTGGTTAGTTGTACGAAGTTGTGAAACAGACATGAGATCATGAACGTGCGTATTGAGTTTTTAGCGCCGTTACCAAGGAATGGAATGATCACGATTTTGCACACCAAGTCTGCACTGCACTTAGCAACTGAACTAGGATATATCTTGGTGTAATTTTCTCTCTCTTCTACTCCATTTCTGTTTCTGCTGCACAGGAGATAAAACTGAAAAATATCTCGTGCCGGGTCACGAGATAAAAAGAAAAAGTCTCGTGGATGGGTACGAGACAAAAAATCAAAAAGTCTCCAGAAGTTGTTTCAAAGACCAGCAAGTGTTATCAAGTGAAAAAGGGGCTAAGATTCAACCCCCTTTCTCTTAGCCATTGAAAACCATCAGTTTGAATTCCATTTACTTGATGTTGAACTTATTGTTGAATAGCATTGATTTATTGTTTTAAATTTCTATTAATTGGTATACTATTTTTAAACATGACGACGGATAAAGGTTTGCCGGACCAGACTACTGGTCGTGGTCGTAGCCGTGGTCAAAGTAGAAGGAGGGTTTCTATCGGTACCTCTGGGACTTCTGGATCCTCTCCCTCTAGCCTGACCACCCTAGTGACGTCACAGGTTGCAGGTTTAGCAGACTTGCCTTTCATCATTGTCCCTAACCCCAACTACGTGCCTCCATCTACGGCGATGCTGCCTCCTACTGCTTAGCAAGCCGCTGCCATGGTGACGACGCCTCCTGCGATGGAAGCTGTGGCCCAGAGTCCTTTCACAAAAGTGAGGTAGCTGATGCCCCTCCATGCCCTCCCATTGTACGGTTAACCATTTGGTCTAATGGTGACATGGGGTGGTCGGGGTAGTTTAAAAAAATTTTGTTAAAATAACATAATATAACTTTAAATAAATAAATAGTTTTTGATAAGTCATGGTGAGATGTATACTCGTACTTAGAATCAGTTTCTTCTTTCGAAGATGAATCCAACATGACAGGTTTCTTTTTTTCTTTCTTCTTTTTTTCTTTCTTTTTTCCTTTTTTTCCTTCTCTTCCCCCCTCAGCTCTACTCTTTTTAAGAGGCCCTTAAATAGAAATTTATTTAGTTAGCACAATAATTTAGAAACAATTGAACCAAAATTTCAAGAAAAATGATTTTTTTTAGTTACCATTTCATCCTTTGCCTCAATGTCAATCCTCTTAACCAGCCTATCTCTTGTTCAGTACGCCACCCACAGTGGCTCAGGAGTAGCATTTGCTGCGTTAGCAAACTTAGAATCATGGAAATAGATAATCATCAATACAAAGAGGCAGCCATCGCATGAAAATTTGTCTCCTAGTTTCTAGGTTTGATATCCTTGATCAGGAAGTTGAGCACATGAGATGTCCAATTTCATTCTCGGACCATGTCCACATGAAGGATGGCTTGGCATATGAACTGGGGAGACTTTGCTTATTGTTGTCGGCAACAAAAAGCATTTATGGATGAAGAGGATAAATGTCCTCTTGAATTTCAGCAGGTTTTCATCCCCTTCAACAATCATCTCTAGTACAGATTTGGTCAAAAATGCCAAAGTAGAAACTTTAAACCTTTCAACAATTTCCTTTTGCTCATCATTCAGTTCCTTGTAGACAACTTTGAGAAAAAGGATCCTCTACAATAGCACCAACACCGATATAGGTTAATATGAATAAAGTAACATAAAAATAACAGTAAAACTTTATTGACAGAATATAGTAGAAAAATCTTTTTATACCAGTTGAATTTAGGCCTAGTGCATCTCTTATCTTGGCAGGGGTTATGTTGATCTTCCTAAAGCGCGTCTCCAAGAATTCTTTATAGAGATTGAAGGAATGTGCCAATTCTCTCAAGAGGTTGTGTGGAACATTCAATGAGGGAATATGTCTCAGTGCACCAAATTCCATTTCTTCAACAATAGCTTTTTTTTATCATTCATTTTAGCAAATACGCCAGCTATGGTTCTCGTAGAGCATCTCAAATCATGAGTTTTTTGCAAGAATTTGAAAATTTTGTTATATGATATATTTATAATATAAAAATAGAGTTAATTTAATGTATATATGCTTATATCATATGCAATGTGCATAATGTGCATATGTTACATCATAAACTTGCTTCTCCTTTTTTAAGATGGCCTTCATAAAAACTTTCTTCTTTCTCATTTTGACTGTAAAGAATAAAAAATTTGGTCAATACTTAACAGTAGCATCAACTGAAACTCAGTTAATTCATAAATGAACCGAATTAGTTCATGATTTGAACAAGAAAACAAAAAGACTCAATCAACCACAAAAACATTCCATGACCTAAGTACAACAATTCCAAGCGAACAAGACCAAGTGAACCTCAATTAAACTAAGTAATGAATTAAAATTACTTAATGACTACACCACAGAAAATCATTGCAGAACAAGTAAACGAAAAGACTCAATGATCAACAAAAACACATCTAAATCATTTTTGGATAAGAAAAAGCAATCTAAATGACACCAGAAGCAGTACGGGTATATTATATGCCCTAACTGTACGAAATCTAAGAGAACGAGACTCAATAATTAACCAAAACACATGCAAATCAATTTTATATCAAGATTAGCGATCTATGTGAGTTAGATAATACTGAACGGGTATAGTTATCACAAAATGTACATTATAAAGAGAACTACTATTTCTATTTTCTTGTTTTTAACCATATCTACTATTTTGCAAGAGAGAGAAGACGAAAGAAAAAATTGCGTACCTTCAATAATCTTTTTTCTTTTCTTCGGTTGAGTTTTTTGTTGAGATTTTGATTGTTTGTTGCAAGATTTTGAGAGAAATTTTAAATTTAAGAAAAAGATGATAAGTGTTTATGTTGCAAAGTGTGAACAAAAAACATCTTTGTGTAGTTTTGTTTGGACACGTGTATACACGCTATCTAAAATAAAAGTACATTTTTTAGACTTGAACCAACTTAATTAGACTCAAATAGTGTGAAACATAATTGCAACATAAATATCTTTCAAAATTGCACCGTACGTTTGGAAGTTCTAAAAGTGGTCCAATGAGCTTGTGCTGACACCAAAATGGTCTCATTTATTAATTTTTATACCATTTGAAAAGTAATATATATTTTAAAAAATGAGTGATTGTCAAAGTATTTTTTAACCACAGTAATTCAAATCACTCATCCAAAATATGTGCATACATTCATATGTGCATTTAATCAAGATTATTTCCTTCTTGTTGTACCAACCACCAAAGTTGTTTAATTTAGGGTTTGCTCCAATTTAAGTTTTAATATTTTATGTCTTGTTATTATCTATTTAATCATCATCATTTTAAGATATTTAGGGGTGGCAAATGGGCCTAAATCTGCCGGGCCAGTCCATGTAACCCACCAAAAAAGACAGACCGGTCTCAAAAATTGAGACCGCCAAAGAATAAAAGTCCGTCTAACCCGCACCGCTTAAACCACGGACTTTAGTGGGCTTTGGCAGGGCGGGGCGGG
>NC_029788.2:22655781-22671071 GCF_000816755.2 Arachis ipaensis
GGACTTAGTTTTTTTTTTTTTTGCAAGGGGGTATTTTTGCAATTTCTTTGCCAAAACTCAACTTTTTCCAACCCAACTTGATGTGAAGGTTTATCATCGATAGGAATTTTCACAAAATAATTCTGTTGCAAGTATAGTCCCAACCAACAAACAACCTTCAATCAAAGTTTTAGTTTGTTTGCCACAAGTACAAACCCCAATAAAAATAAACTGAAGTATTTAATCCTCGGGTCATCTCACAAGGAATTTCAATGAAGTGCTCAATTATTGGCTATGAAGGAACAAGGGGGGTTTGATTTTGTTGATTGACAAGAAAAGTAAATAATAAGAAAGTAAATGATAATTAACTAATAAAGGAAAAGAAGAGAACTCTTGGCTAAGGCATGGAAATTGAGATCATCATCCTTGTCTACAAACCATATATTGACAATTATGAGGGACTAACCCATCAAGTCTACTTCTATACTTGAAGTATGTCAAATAGGCTTGATCAACATCAACCCATAAGTCCCAACCTAACTACTAATTGACTTAGTAGTAGGCTAGTATTAATGGGTATCAAATTGACCAACAAGGGTTCCCAAATCACCAAACCAATTAGATCCAATGACTCAAGGTCACTCAATTCCCTTAGCCTAGGCCAAGAGTATAAAAAACTACTCTATAACTAGTGAAAATATTTTATCGAACACCTAGAGTGCAATAAAAATAAACATCACAAAATGCAAGAATTAGTAAAAGCTATAACTAACATAAGTAAGAAATCAACAATAGTAACTAAGATAAACATAAAAAGACATGAAAACATAAAATTGCATTAAAGGAAATAAAAATCTAACAAGGGTTCATAAAAGTAAAAATGGCAACATAAAGCAATTAACAAGAGAAACTAAGAAGATCAAGACAATAGAATAATAAAATATAAAGAGAGTTGAACTAAAAATAAGAATTAAAAGTTGGATCCAAGAAAATTTGACCTAAACTACCCTAAATTCTAGAGAGAAGGGAGAACTTCTCTCTCTAGAATTTTAACCTAAAACATGATGAAAAACTAAACTATGACTACTTGGTTCATTTCCCTTCAATCCTTGGATTCAATAGCATTAAAAATAAGTTGGATTTGGGTCTAGATGGCTCAGAAATCGCCCCCAATGTATTGCCTTTAAGTTGGTCACGTGCTGCTTCCCACGCATACGTGTAGGCCACATATACGCGTCGCTTGACAGATTTTCTCCTACGCGTACGCATGAGCCACGTATACGCGTTGCCTAGCAAATTTCCTTCCCATGTATACGCATGGGCCACGTATACGCGTCGCACTGAATTCAGCAAATCTCCATTTTTTTTCATGAATCCATTTTTACATGCTTTTTCTTCATTCCTTCAATCCAATATTTGCCTTCTAAACCTGAAATCACTTAACAAACATATCAAGGCATCGAATGGAATTAAAGTGAATTAAATTTATCAATTGTTGGGCCTAAAAAGCATGTTTTCACTCTTAAGCACAATTTAAGGAGAATTTATAAAACCATGCTATTTTAGTGAATAAATGTGAGAAAAGTTGATAAAATTCTCTAAATTCAACACAAGATAAATCCTAAAAATGAGGTTTATCACCAACTTATAAAAGTATGAAAATAAAAATTGAGTGTTTTAGATTATGTTTATGTTGCTTTGGAGACAATATTTATAATTATGTTTTGGATTATGTTTATTTTGTTTTGGAGACAATATTTATAATTATGTTTTGTTTGAAAACTTGGTTTATAATTATGTTTATTACATATTTATAATTACAAAGACTTTTATGTTTGTGAATATAAAAAATATAATTTTTTATGCCTTTAGAAATTATAAATTTATTAATATAGTTGTGAACCGTCTTAACCGTCTTAGTAGACAAAGCAGGGTGGGCTAGCCCACCAAAAAGTAAGCTTCTGACGGGCGGGAAAGAATCTGACAAAGGAATCGATTATATATAGCACGTGCGAGCATGCAATTAATAAGAAATTAGGAATAAAGGAAGGAAAAGAACCCATAGGACGGGTGACGTGGTTTGGGGAAAAGAATTCAAGAGTAATAAAATTAACTACTATCCTTCATGTATATTAAAATTTTCTATCAATATAAAATATAAAATATATATTAAAAATAAATTAAATTATATATTTATATATTAATATATAATAATTAATTTAATTATTAATTATAGTATTTTTTTTTTACGGGTAAAGGTAGCAATATCATTCATGAATAGGTCCTAGGTGTTCCAACCAGGCCAGATTACAGATATTTTGAGGTGCTTCTTCCATCCACACTGTGTTTGGAGTGGTAAGAGCCATATTTGCCAATTCATGAGCTACCCTATTACTATTTCTCTTAACATGTGAAAATTCTACTGATCTAAAACTAGGAATTAGATGTAAATAGTCAACAATAAAAGTACTGAAATAATTGCTTTGAATTCTTTTTTCTCTAAGACTTTGTATGACCTCAATGTTATCACTTTCCACAATAATATAAAAAAACAACACTCTCGGGCTCTTTCTAAGCCCATCAAACATGCTAAAGCCTCAGCCTCATGTGACTTAACAGATAAATTTACTTTCTACGTGCCAGCCATGAGTATGGTTCCTTCTGAGTCTCTTGCCACGGCTCTTATTCCCACTGTCTCCTCATCAATGCATGATGCATCCACATTAATTTTCAGCTTGTGGGTTGGTGGTCTTCTCCAAAATTCTGCACTTTGTGAACCTGACGGAGGTGGGTGAATTCCATCCTCAATTGTTGTGAGAGCTTTTTGGTACTCTTTGAAATTCTTCATGGCTCTATCTGCTACTTCCATGGGTGATCTATCTAGTTCTTCAAGGAGACTTCATTTCGTGCAACCCAAAGGTGGAGAATGCTCGTGCATAAAAGACCCTACGAATCCCTGTCCAACTTATCCAACAATTCTTCAATCTACTTTCTGATGTCCAATTCAGGGAAATCTGAGGTACGAATTCCCAATTGGCTATGAAACCAGAAACTACGGGCAAATTCACACTCTTTGAGTAGGTGATGTTCTGTTTCCTCCTTTCTCCAGCACCTTGGGCACAGCGCTATGCAATTCACTCCTCTCTTTTGCAGGTTGAGGCGAGTTGGAAGTGAATTGTTCAACACTCTCGACACACAGTTTATTGCTCTGGGGTGGGCTCTGGCTTTCCACAATCTCCCCCATCTTGGTTCATTCGGGTCTGGGAGGGGTTTGCTTCTGTTTTGGAGATTTTGTTCTTGCATAATGCGATGGTATGCATCTTTAACTCTGAATTCTCCATTTCTTGTGAATTTCCAATAAAATTCATCTTGTTGATTTGTGATTGGTAGTGGAGTTGTTAGGATTTGTTGAGCTTCGAACTCCAAAATATTTTCTCTGATTAGCCTGGCGTTTCATCTATTTCCGTTTTCATCCATAAGGTCTCTCACAACTGCATTTTCTCCTAAAGAGTTAATAGGACTCCAGATCTTGAAACCATTCTGATTTGGGAGCCAAGGAGAGCCCCAAATTTTAACTATTCTGCCCGATCTAATTTTCCAAATTCCACCCATTTGTAGCACTCCTTTGGCATTCTAAATACTTCTCCAAGTATAACTTGGTGAGAAGCCTGCTGTGGATTCCAGAAAATCTGTTCTTGGGTAGTATCTGGCCTTTATGAGTCTAGCGGCTAGGGAATCTGGTTTTTTCATAAGTCTCCATCCCTGTTTGGCTAGCAGTGCCGAATTAAATCCTTCAAAATTCCGGAATCCCAAACCCGCATCCTTCTTGTTTTGGCAGAGCTTGTCCCATTTGACCCAGTGCATTTTCCTCTCTCCATTCTTGCTTCCCCAGTAGAATTTTCTGATCATTGCATCTATGTGTTGGCACAGTCCTTTTGGGATCTGGAAACATCCCATGATGTAGGTGGGTATCGCTTGGACTACTGCTTTAATCAGAGTTTCTTTTCCCGTTCTTGATAAGTACCTTTCTTTCCAACCTTTGAGCTTCTTCCAAATTCTCTCCTGGATGAAATCGAAAACTTCTTTTTTGGATCTTCCTACAAAAGTGGGTAGACCCAAGTATTTAGAGTGTTGCTCTACTGCCTTTATCCCTAACCAATCTTGTATAAGCGTCTGTCTGATAGTTGGTACGTTTCGGCTGAAAGAGATTTCTGATTTATCAAGGTTGATCCTTTGGCCCGAGGCTGCCTGATATTGGACTAGAACTTCTTTGATTGATTGGATGTCTTGATCTGTAGCTCTTGAAAAGAGGATGCTATCATATGCGAAGAAAAGGTGATTTATCTGTGGTGCTTGTCTCGCTACTCTAATTCCCCTGATCATCTTCCTTTCCTGTGCTTTAATTAATAGTCCTGATAGAACCTCGGCGCAGAGAATAAACAAATAGGGCGATAGTGGATCTCCTTGCCTTAGTCCTCTGCTAGGCTTGAAATTCTTGCTTGGGTTCCCATTGATCAACACCGAAAAGGACACTGTCGATACGCATCTCCAGATGAGGTTGGTCCATTTTGTTGAGAAGCCCATTGCTGTCAGCACTTCTATTAGGAAGTTTCACTCAATCCTATCATATGCTTTTGCCATATCCAGTTTCAAACCAATGTATCCTTTTTGTCCTGCAACTTTTTTCTTCATGTAATGAAAGATTTCAAAAGCCACCAGTCCATTATCCGTTATAAGCATGTCCTGCACAAAAGCACTTTGAAATTCTCCAACAATATCTGGTAGGATATGTTTGAGTCTGTTTACAATAGTTTTTGTTACAAGTTTAAAGATAACATTGCATAAAGAGATAGGTCTGAAATATTTTGTGTGGGTTGGGTTTTTTATTTTGGGTATCATGCAAATGTGAGTTGTATTGAGTAGGGTTGGATCAGCAGTATTATTAAGGACATTTAGGACCTGTTCAGTGACATCTCTCCCCACGATCTTCCACATTCTTTGATAGAAAAGAGCCGGCATCCCATCAGGCCCCGGTGCTTTAGTAGGATGCATCTGTTTGAGTGCTTGGAGAACCTCTTCAGCCGTGAACTCTTGATCTAAGAAGTCTCTTTTTTCCTCTCCAACCCTTCCTCCTACTATTGCTGCAGTTTCTTGGATGTTCTCTACTTCTTCTGAACCAAACAATTTTTCGAAATAGCCCACCATGACCCCTTCGATAGCTTCCTCATCTTCGTGGCACACGCCCGTATCATCATGGATTTTGCTCACCCAATTCCTTTTCTTCCTTTGCGATGCTTTCTGGTGAAAAAATTTAGAATTTTTATCACCATATTTTAGCCAATTTGTTCTTGAGCGTTGAGCCCACCAGATTTCTTCCTCCTTTAATGCTTCATCTAGATCAAATTCTACTTCTTTGATTTTCAAAAGCGTGCCTTCTTCTTGTTTTAGAGTGTTGAGGTGCTAAAGTTTGTTTTGCAGGGACCTTATTTTCTTTGGGATATCTCCAAAGTTCTCCTCTCCCCATTTGTATAATTTTTCTCCGCATTGTCTCAGCTTCATGTAAATCGGTTGATCACTCCTTTCCCAGGCTTCTTTGACTGTTTTTTCACAGTTTTTATCCCTTAGCCAGCACTCTTCAAATCTGTATCTATGGGGAATTTTTCTTCTCCTTCCCTGATCTCCTTCCATATCTACAAGAATTGGGCTGTGATCAGACTTGTACCTGTTAAGGTGTTGCACCACAGTCTTCGAGTAGGATTCTTTCCAGGCCATAGTTGCCATGGCTCGGTCTAATCTTTCTTGGATATTGGTTTCCCCTCCTTTCCCATTTGTCCAAGTGAAAGAGTGACCCACAAACCCCAGGTCAAGCAAATTATTTGTTTGGATAGCTTCTCTGAACCCTTCAACTTGTGAGAATGTGACCAGATTCCTGCCTTGTTTTTCATGCTACCCCATGATTTGGTTGAAGTCTCCGAATATCATCCATGCCATGTCTGATTCTTTTCCTAGGGTGTTGAGGAGGTTTAGGTTGAGTTTCTTGTTCTCTTGTTCTGGGCATCCATAGAATCCCGTGGCTCTCCATTTCTGGCTTGATTCTTTGATTTCCACCTCCATATCTATGTGGTTAATAGACATAAATCTGATCATTACATTGATTATTTCATCCCACAGTACCGCCAAACCCCCTGCCCGCTGCTTTCCTTCACCTTCACAGTCGACACCTACTATATTTGCTAGCCCTCCTTTATACCTTAATCTTAGCATTTCAACCTCCTTTCTCCTTGTCTCCATTAGGAAGACTAAGTTGGGTCCTTTTTGCCTTATGAGCTTTGACAGAGCTCGGACTGCCCATGGGTTCCCAAGCCCACGGCAGTTCCAACTGATGAGTCTCATTGATCTCGGCAGGGCTGCCCTGCAGCCGCTGCCGTTGTGACTGTATCTTCTGGTGCGCCTTTCCTCACCTTTGGCTCTGGGTTGTCCAGTTCCATCTCATTAACTTCTTGTATCTTCCTTTTCTGTGCCCCTCCTTCACTATTTTCCTTTCCTTGTGTTGTCATCGCGGTTGCTTGTCTGGCCTGTCTTTTCCACATTTTGGTTCCTACTTTGGTTGGTGTGCTCATTGTGTTGGTCGAGTCTTTTAGATGCTTCGACATTCCTTTTTCCTTGTTCTCTTCTTTTCCTTGCTTTCCTATTTCTTCTGTTTCTACACTATCTCCAGTTATGATGTCTTCTAGGCCCATAATCATTCTGTTTGGCTCTTCTACTTCTTGTGTGCCTTTGTGGTTCTGTGTCAGGTTTAATTCTTGTGCTCCTTTTGTTTCTTGGAGCTTTGTTGCTGTTATGCTTTCTCTTTCCGCGGGGCTTCCATTTTCTCCTTCTATATCGTTCCCTTCAACCATTGTTAGCTTTGCCAGCCCTTCCAGTATTTTCTCTTCAAGTTTCTTTAGGTTGAGTGCATTTCTCCCCTTCTTCTCCTCTGTATCGCTCTTGTTTTGCATTTTGCCCTTGTTTAGTTTGGTACCCAAACTATCTGCTTTTAGCCATGGACCCATATTTTTGGATCTATTTGTCCCTTTTTCCTGGTCTTCAACAGCGCTGGCACAGTTGTTCTCCTCATGTCCTATGACTCCACAGTAATAGCAGAAGTTTGGTAGCCTCTCATACCTGAAATCCACCCAAATTAGTCCATCTTCTTTGCTGCCCAGATTTTCTCCCTTGAGAAGAGGTTTATGGATGTTCACAGTAACTGTTGCCTTAAGAAACCTTGTTTGGTCTCTTGTGACTTCGTATATTTCACATTCCTTTACCTCTCCTAAGCATCCTGCTATTTTTCTCCCTAATCTGGCTGTCTTACAATGTTCAGGCAAGTTCCACATTTGGACGTTGATGTCTGCTTGGTCCAGTCCTTCCCCTTCTAGCTCTTCTTTTCTATCCCACTTCTTTAATATCAGCCACGAGTTTCTAAAGGACCAAGGGTTCCTTTTAGGATTTTTTCTAGGTCAGATTTGTTATGAAAAAAGAACTGATAGAGTTTTGGTTTCAGCTCAACGATCCTCATTCCCCGCGGTTTCTTCCATATGTTATGCATAGCAGATTGGATCCATGAAATATTGATGTTTTTGTCTGAGAGCAGTTTCCCAACTAAGTTGTTGTTACAGTTCTATAACCCCTCTTCTACATCTTCGTTATTGAATAGTATCAGTGGTTCCTCTGCTTCATGTTCAGTTGTTGAGGTGTGTGGTGTGGGTTCTTTATTGTTTGACATTTGGTTTGGCATTGGAACAGGATTCTACCGATGTGTGTCTAGTACTATGGCGATGGGTGCACGATGTTGTACGGATGGGTTCACTACACTCCTTCAAAACCCTAGGAGAGCTCTTGGGTCAAGGAGAGAGGATTCTACCTAAGACGGGGCAATGTTTGATGATAAAACAGTTTATTATAATAATTAATTGAGTATTTTTTAGTTCTTCAGAATCTCCATCATCTTCCATGTGCTTCATGACATTTAATTTTTCTTTTAGTTGGTGAATCTCCAACTCCAATTTTTGTTTCATATCCAATTGTTTTTCAAGTCGGATAATTTTAGCATGGAGTTCTTTTTTTTGTCGCTGGATGAACAAATAGTCAAATAGCATTATTACACCTTTTTGCAATATAAAGTATAGACAAAGCCTCAAAACAGGTTATGCAAACCTCCTGATCTGCAGTCAGTATCAAAAGATTTTTATTAGCCTTCTCTTGTTCATGAACAGCAATCTCAAGAGAGCTGTTTTTCATCGCATTCTGAAAAGACAATAAAATGAGAATTATCAAATAAACCTATCTTACATGAAGGTACATCAGTCATCAACCTCTTAAGCACAGCCTAAATGATAGCATAGTATACCAAGGACAAGAAGTAAAATTAATATGAATGAATTATTTTCCTTCACAACTAAGCACATTGGAAAGAATTATTCACTATGAGTTTTCACCGGTGATCAAATTGTTATGAAATATGTGTATTGTGACAATCCTGAACTGACCTTTTTAGGCTGTGCTTGCACTTCAAGGCAGAAAATTTCTTCATATTAAGGCACTGCATGACATGACATTAACAATTGAGTATTTAAATAATCAGGAAGGAAAAGTATAGATACAAAACCTCTGACACTGGATAGCTTAGTGTTGTAAACTCACATTTTTCTGAGAATGATCTGGTATTGAGGATCTACTTTGAACTTGATACGCTTTTGTTGTCATTGCCAAAACTTGCATAGCACTAATTGCAGCCAATCAATTTTCTTACTGAAGATATACTGAGCAACCTGCCTAGAATAGAAAGCAGCTTTTCTCTAATACCCAAGATTACCATACAAACGAGCCATTTCAATATATAATACAAGTCTATCACTTGCATCAATTAACGATTTAGCACCATCGGTAGCAGAGGTCAATAACTCAACCACCTCCTTAAATCTTAAAACCATCCAAAACTGAAAAAAATTGAGCAAGGAATCAATCCTAGTGGTTTATAGCAACAAAGGTAACTGTGTCACTTGCGCTATATAATACTAAAAAAATCAAAACGGTGAATTGATATCAATAATAAAATCATTGTCAAAACTAAATAATTCATCAGGACTCAATCCCTCAAAATTGAACATATTAAGGTAGTAAGGCAGTTTTATGTTTTAACGCTTAGAAAAATAGAATCAGAATCAGTTCATTTGATACTAAATCTTTGGAAAGACTAAAATTCTCATTGGATCATGATGGCAAGTAAGCTCAGCTAGAATTGGAAGCACACCGGAGAAGCATCAATGCACAAACGAAGAAGAGTAGGACCTACAGGAAGCGTTGAATTGATCAATGACTAAGTCGAGGTCAGGGGAGGAAGGGCAATGGTAGAGTCCGACGAGAAAGGGAGAGGATGAGGAACTGAGGATAGATTGCTGTTGTCCGGTAGAGATTAGGGGTGAGGTTGCTCTTTACCAGTAGATGGGTATACAAAGAAGAAGAACAATTTTTTTAGATATATTTTTCTTTTTGGTATGAAGGGGGTAGGAGAGATTAGATTAGGGTTCATAATAAACAAAGCAATTTTTTAGTCTATATGAATAATGAAATGTATTTTGGTTTTGATTTTTAAATTGATTCAGATTTAAAATTATAAAACTAAAGTTAATTGAATTTTGATTAAATTAAATAATTAAGGTTATTTTTGTCCAATACAAAAAAAATATTTAAGTCTTTTTATAAAAATGAAATAAAATTTATTTTTATTTTTATTAAAGTATAAGGGTGATTTAATAAAATTATTGATATGATATGTATTTAAAAAAAATTTAATTATTGACGTGGAAAACATAATCCTCATGTCATGTTTTAATTTGTCCATATTTTTATTATATTGGTACGTATAAATTTATCATCGTATCGAAACAAACACCTCAATTATTCGTTTTAAAAATTCTAATATAATATCATTCATAAAATTATTTATTTCAAAAATTTAAATTACTCGTCTCTTACTCCCTTATAGCTAAATATATAACTAACATAAATCTCGCATATATATTACACAAGGGAACTGAAATTCATTACTTATTGGACAAGTTAAAGATGTTTCTAGCGAATCATGCGTTTACTTGACCTAAACAAAGAACTAGAAATATAGGCGGAATAGACAATATCAGACCAGAGAGGAAACTGAAGAAACACAAATATGGGTATTGGTACAAATGCAAGCACAGCAATGAACACAGGAACCCACTTCAAACCATGGTAATATGTAACAAAGAACGCACTGCTAAACGCTACCATCATGCTAATGATCGAGATAAACAGCATCATTAATCCTGACATGAGCTTCAAAGGCAATGACCTGCGGAAATCTTCCTCCCCATAACGCGAAATCATAATGGACAAGAAAATAAGGATGGAGCTTGTGGATGATATTAGAGCCATGGTATCCGATAATGCGAATACCAAGAAGGATGCCTTCTCGAGATAGTTGGGACTTCCTGTATTGTCATTGTTGCCGCCCGGTAAGCTGAAGGCGGCGGAGAAGACTCCCGTGGCAATGAGCGTCGAGACGACCATGCAGGATTCTGCTGTCCTCTTCATCCATGACTCTCCTTTATTCAGAAGATCTCCGTGCTCTTTGGTGAATAGTTCCCCTGGACTCTCCCCTGCATTGTTTCTCATTTCCATGCATATTGGTGGTGTTATTTTTTTAACCTCCTGAAATAGTATGTGTTGTTACTCGTTGTAATTGATAGAATTATTATATAAGAATTAATTCAAGCTAAGGGATTTGATCATTTGAATAATGTGTGTTACTCATTTTTAACCTCATGCAATAGTTCTTAGGTGAAAATTTATAATAATTCTCATGTCAAGTTGATAGCTGATAATTGTTAAATAATTTAACATATTTGACTAAATTTTTATTTAACCATTTTCAACTATCAACTTTATAAAAAACAACTATACGTGAATTTTCACCCAATTCTTATGATTCTTCTCATAATTTTTTAGAATACATATAAAATCATTTCCAACCAATGTATACAGTGAGAATAAACTATTGGTATAAAATACATATTGAATACAAAATACATATTGAACATGAATTAAATAATATACGTATTTATACATAAATATATAATAGCTAATTTGGTGACTGATTTTTTGTGTGTGCATAACATTTTTGAATCACTTATTATTATCAAAAACTTTCTTATTATCATCATAGTTGAAAAAATGGAAGGGGTTTGGAATGATGTATACCTCAAACCATGACAACTCAAGCATCATTTGAAGAGCTGCACCAGAAACCAAGTTAAGTCTATTTGGTGGTGGCAGTTTTGCAGCACAATGCAACAAATTGTTGCCTTCATCATCAAGGAAAGTGACTATGAAATCTTTGATTGGACCCACTTCATGTATGAGATTGAAGATACTTGCATGGCGATGCAAAACGGAAATGTGAATTATACTCCGTCCCATAGTGTCCAATTCCCAAATCAAATCCGGGTAAGTGCTCAAAATTACAGATAAAAAGTCATGGTTTCCAACTTCTGCGGCAATGAATATTGCTTGAGTAGGTTGTGTTATGGTTTCTGTCATCACTCTGTCGTCAAGACCAAGAAGTATGTCCCACATTCGTTTCATAAGTTTGAGGATCGTCGTGTCCTTCTTACCTGGTTAACATAATTAAATTATTTGACATACAAAAGTTAATGTATTTAACATTTTATTCCATGACATCAATAATGTAATACTATCTTATGTTATATGTGAAAATTATTATGCACTTACAGAAATGGAGGAGGTGCCTTCGACTTCGCAGACTACGGCAACCACAAAGTGAAGACTTTCGAGCCAAAACATGCAAACCTGTCTCTTGTTCATCACTCTTTGCAGTAGCTAAGCTTTTATTCTCTTCTACCATCTTCAGGGCTAAATCTACAACATAGTCATTATATTATTATAAGCAAGGCTACATAATCAATAAAATTTATTATTTTTTGTCAAATACTCCGTATACTAAATCCTAAACTCTAAACCTTAAATGTTTGCCGTATCATTTGTGTAAGTCAACACACCTAATAGTACCAAATAGATTATTTAAGTGTATGCTTACCATAGAGTCCTGAATTTATAGAAATGAAGAAGAGTGTAACCAAATCCTCTTGTGCCAGTATATCTTTGGACAAAGGGAACAGATACTCTGCCATTGCACTCCTTCCTTGAAGAACAGCCATGTGAAGAGGAGTCAAACCTTCTCCGCCCCTGGTTTGCGGCAACAACCTATTCTCTTCCCACAGTATCCGGGCGATCTCCACATTCCCCACCGCCGCAGCAAAGCAGAACGCCGTGTTCCCTTTGATGTCTAGTAACCCCAAATCATGAGATTTCATTAGCTTCACAAGCTCCTTCACAAAGGGAACATGATTCGCCCCAACCGCAATGTGGAGCACCGTTGCCCACCCTTTGGTTATGGCGGCTGTTAGAAGCGCCGGGTCTTGATCCAAGATTTTCTTGGCTTCTTTCCAGTCACCTGTCAGTGCTGCCTTGTGAAGGGGAACACATTTAGTGAGGTATCCACGTCTACCCTCTTCCGCAGAATCAGCTGCAATTGCCAAAATATATTACATTTTTTTCAAAAGAATAAAGATAGAAACAGAACTGTTTTAAGGTGTCTGAATTTTGAAGCAAAAATGCTGTTGAAGGAAAGAAATGAATTACTGAAAAATGTAATGCTAGGGAGCAAAAAAAAAAAGCCAGAACTTGCCTTATTTAGCGTTCATTAATTGTTACAAATGTTAATTAAGATAAGTTCGGGCTGATTTTGGCTAAATTTTTTTTGTTACCAAACATTTTCATATTGGAAATGTGTATATTCCAATTCAGTTAGTTTGATTAGATATTTGTGACAGTTACAGTTACAGTTACCATAGTTCTTAGGCTTAGTTAGCATGTTTGTATAAATATCTGGGACATGTACTTTTAGATTCTTCTTTCTTCCTTTCCATAATCACACATGCCATACATAAAATGTTATGTGAAGAGTATATTTAGATACACATATGAATTGGTATGTAACCTAATTAGTGGATTCATATAACTGTGATCATAAGAATAGCAGCATGGTAACGTTTTGGTTTACTTTTTGTAACAGAGAGTGCTTACGTGGAGGATCGAGATAGATAAGGTTTGGCCTGCCAAAATCAGCAGAGACAGCCCTGTGAAGCTGTTCCTGAGCGTGTGTTGAATCTTGTCTAGCCATTTCTCTGTAAAAACGATGAGCCCAAGAGTTATTTTCATACTCATAAAGAAACCATATCATATTACCCTCATCAACGTAAGCATGAAGTTGTAGAGTCGAAACAATATTGCTGTATGTGTTAATATACTTACACAGATATCATTTTTAGATGGATACAGGTTTCATTTCATTCACCACCTCATGATTCCAACCCGAATCTTGCTACTCTCGTCTTCCCAGTACTCAATCACTGTCATATCAACACTCGAGATGTCAGTGAGTGAGTCTACTAATAAACCTTGAACTAACTAATTTTACAAACATCCATTTTAATATTTATTCAATACATTTTTGGACTTGTGGGGAAAAAAAGAACCTTGAACTAGCTAATTTTCCAAACTACTCAAAGCAAAGGAGTATTATGTTTAATAATAAAATATCTGCATCCTATCCATATACAAATTAAACAAGCAAGAAGCGTACAGAACAGAGCACAAGTGTTTTCCTCATTCCTCAGGAACATGGAGTATGGACCTTCCTAAATTCATTCCTCTTTTTTATAAAAAAAAATAAATAAATAAAAGAAAAGAAAAATTTTCTTTTATAAAATACTTCCTCTGGAGTTCGTCCTTTCACATTTTTCATGCTTTCACAAGAGAATAAATAATGATGGTTACTTTCTTGAAAGAAGCATAATGGAAAAATTAAATGAACTAACCCAACCTTTACGTTCCAAGAACAAGAGTCAAGTCTTGCATGTGTGGTATGGTTCCACTCTGCGGTTGTGGGATTTTGCTTCATTGAGATTGGAGAATCCATAGAAAAGTTGAGGTCTCAGCACTCAGCACTCCATTGGGAGAAGCTTCCATGAAGCAGTATATGTTCCGTCAAAGAATAGTACAAACAATAAAGTGAGTGTGCTTCTAAAGATAATCGGAGACTCTTGCTTCGTTGCTTCTCAAGTCAACCTAAAATTACTATTAAACTACATACATGGATTTCTTTTAACTTTTCTTTACCATAGATAAATTATCTAAATCGATTAAAAAATAACATTGATGAAAATAATTCAATGGAGTAAAAAAAATGGGAAAAAGAAAAGTATAGATAGACAATGAAAATAATAAATAATGTGAACAATGAATATATCGAATGTTTATTTTATTAGGTGTGCGGATGATTATTCTAATATTAAAATTTAGGTGAGTAATTTAGAAATGTAATATGTTTTAATTTAATTGGTAATTATTTATATTATTCAAAAAAATTATTGGTTAGCTAGTATAACCTATGCAAGAATTATTGAACAACCATGAATCAAAAATGGATGTTGATTGTTGGTGATGGTTTAACTTGAAAGAAGGATATTTTATCATTTTATGTACTATTTCTTTTTTATAAATAAATAAATTTTTAATATTATAAACAACGTAATATTTTAATTGCGTCGACATTAGGAAAATAACAATCCATTTCAAATATTTACTATTGTTTATGCATGAGATATATAACAATTAAACAGACCTGACGATTGAATTTTTTTATTATTTAAAATGAGTATAGATATTAATGATAACAAGTAACAATAACGTTCTGAAAATTGAATCGAATCCGTCGATCGGACCGATCCAATGTAAATTAATAGGGGAGTGTTAAGTAAACAATGATTATTTTAAATAACATAAATAATTACCAATCAAATGAAAATACACTACATCCTAATTTAATATTACTAATTAAATTTATTCTTTTAACTTTATTAATTCACATTGTTGCCAATGAATTATAGCTCAAATGGCATAGTCTCTCTATACTCAATTAATAGATTGCGGGTTCGAGTCTCCTATTTTTGGTAAAAAAAAATTCACATTGTTTACACATTGTTCAAAAATATTGTTAGTTACCTATACTTCTCCAAATCAATAATATCTTCTATTCAATTCAATGAAAAAATCACCATTTTAAAAACTGTTATAGAATTGTTGATCCGATAAAAAAATAGCTGATTGAACCAATTAGAACGTAATCGATTTTTTCTAAACGACACCGTTAA
>NC_029788.2:22671130-22693511 GCF_000816755.2 Arachis ipaensis
ACCTCACTCACATCCTCCTTTCCTCATTCTCATTCTCACTTTCTTCTCAGAGAACTTGCTCTTTCCTTGATGGTTTCAGTGGCTAAGAGAAGGGGGGTTGAATCTTAGCCCCCTTTTTGCTTTGTAACACTTGCTGGCCTTTGAAATAACTTTTAGGATACTTTTGAATTTTTGTCTCGTTCCAAGCCACGAGACTTTTATTTTTATCTCGTCAGTTGGCACGAGACTTTTCTTTTTGTCTCGTCACTTGGCACGAGATAATTTTCAGTTTTAGCCTCTGTGCAGTAGAAACAGAAATAGAGTGGAGAAGAGAGAAAATTACACCCAGATATATCCTGGTTCGGCTGCTAAGTGCAGTGCAGCCTACATTCAGTCTCCATCACAACCATGATGGAATTTCACTATAATCTTCCAGATTACAAACTGTAAAGTGCTAACCCAACTTACAAGGGGATTCCCACAGAATCATGAAACACAACATAGATAAACAAAGGAACTCTAAGACATCTATGGCTTTTTCTTTTAATTTTGCACTCTCTGCCTTTTTCCGCTCTATGACTTTTTCATACAAACCTCACTGTTTGCCTTTTTTCCATGAAACTCAAGACATGACAAAATTAAACAGAAAAATACTAAACATAATACATTGAAGGAGAAGAAAATCTGTAAGCTTAGGTAGCTCTGAGAATCCTGTGCCTTGCACTCTCACTGCTTACTTCTAACTCCTTGCTTCAAACAGTGGCTGTTCTCCCTTTTTATAGAAGAGATAAGCCTCCACACTTGAAGCCAAAACCCAAGCTTAACTTCTTTTCCTTCAAGAAACAGAACCGGTTCGGCCACATAGAGAGAGAAGAGATAACCATGCAAAACCCAACATGCAATTACCTCTAATCCTTTCTTGGTCATCACTCTTCATCAATTCGAGCTCTCCATCCTTGGCTTGCTCTCCAAGATGGATTTCTGGCCCTTGATGCTTCATGATGATGATGACTTCATCTGTTTCAATCTCTGCCTCTACCATCACTTTGCCACTCTAGCTACTTCCTGTGGTGGTTGAGCAGAATCAAAGACAAGCCATCTCCTCCAAGAATCTCACCTTGTTGGCCGAATCTTCTTTTTCATTTTTGAGCATGAAGAGCTCAAGATTACTTCACCAAATCTAACCATATTTAGTGAATATCTTAGCCACATCATGCTTTTATTTTGGTATGTTTTCTTGCCATCATTGTGATGGTCTTTAGGCGTGCTCTTCCTTCATTTCGGTAGCTCAGTTTTGCTTCTATGGCATCCATTGTTTTCTGGTTAATGACCGAAAGAGAGAAAGAGATGAGAGAGAAGAAACAATCTTGGAAGAAAAGCAATTTAATGAGATAAACAAAATTAATTCAGAGAAGGTTGCTTTTACTTCCCTTAGGTGGAGTAGTGTGAATCATAATGATTCCCATCAAATCAAAGTCAAGTTCTCTCTCATGTTCCTAATGCTAGCAAATTAAATTTGAAGTCCATCCCTTAACAAGAAATGGAATCCGTTGGAAAGCATGGAGCCAATTTGCTTTCTTTCATTATGTATCGGACCAAGCATTGGATCTTTGGTTTGGTATGGGCTTTGAAGTTTAATAAAAACTGGCCCATTTATTTCAGCCATGAGGTCCGATGGAAGGCATAGGGCAAATGATAACATTTGCTTTCCTAATGGATTTTTGGATCAAGCATTGGATTGCTAAGCATGGAACATAATTGGGCTTTGGAGCAATGAGATTCATTCTGGCCCAATTGATAAAATCTTTTTCAGCCAACAATCATATAACAAGAATTACATAGGGCTGAATTTAATTTTTATTGGGCTTGGGATTTCTCTTTCTATTTCGGCCCAAATAAAAATCTGCATCACAAAATTATTAATTAACATATGTTAAATGAAAATCAAATTAATAATTTTGTAATTAATAATATTTGTTCATCATCAAAATTAAATTAGAGTTTTCCAAACTCATCAATCTCCCCCTTGATGACAAACATTATTAAAATTGAAATGGAAAGAAATTTAAAGATTGAGTAAAGAGTACTCCCTTTGAATTTGAATTTCTCCCCCTTTCAAGTTATAACATGGCTCCCCCTTAATATATGCTAATGTTACCAAGGGAAGTACTAACCTGTGATATTTTAATCAAGCTTTAAATAGTAATGTTATTCAACATATTTGTTTTGAAATGTTGAATGCTTGATTTATGAGCAGATTTAGATGATATTCAAAACTCATTTGATATCATAAATCGATTTTCTGCTCAAGCAACACCATAATCAACCAAAATCTGTTTTTGGCAAAAGACTTGCTATTCAAAAATACTTTTCAATAAATCAGAGCAGTCTTTGTAGGAAAAATATTTTTCAATCATGATTTAATCTTTTCAAACACAGCAATTTTCATCATTAAGAACTAAAGGAACTGCCAAAAATAAATCCAACATAAATCTTTTTATCACAGTAAACACATTTTACCAAGATAAACATCAAACAATGGCAGTAATCAATATGAATCAAATGCATTATCATTTATCAAAAATAGTATACCAAATGCATTATCAACCAACATAAACCAAATGCATAAACCGAATGCATTATCAATCATCACGCACAAAAAAATGCCATTATCAATCAATCATTAACAGAGATGATCATGAGTTCTTTTCTCAAAGAATTTCATCCCCTGTTCCAGTTTCAATTTTTTTGGAATTATTTTCCTCCCCCTTTTGGCATCAAGGGGCACCTGCAAGAAATATGGAAACATAATATGCAAAATATAACCCAGAACATAATCCAAAAGTGTTTATCAAAGTGTCACACAGTTATACGACTATCAGTTTGCAACCTAACATAACAAAATAACAAATTGAGTCAAAGTGTGCCAATATCAAATAGTAACCAGAAAGTTAATCATCAGAAAGATTAAAGTCAGATCCCTCAGCTCCTGCATCACTACCAACTTCATCATCAAGGCTTTCAAGCATTAGACCGACCCTTTCTTGGTATTTCTTCCAAGCCGACTCATTTTCATATGCAAATTTGCGAGCAGACTTGTGAAATTGAACCATGAGTTCGGACATGTTGGAGAATTTTGTGAGGATTTCTCTGAGGGAACTGGTCGTCTTTGAGGATTCTGGGCGGCTCTAAAAGTCGTCATCAGAAGCCATTGATTTCTTTCCCTTTTTAATAGCCACGCCTCCTTTGATCATAGAGACCTTGTTCTCTACATCCTCATTGGTTAAATCTACCTTAAAGTACTCAAAAATGCACGTGAGAAACATTCCATAAGGTAGATTAGCCTTTTTTGTACTCTTCACAGACTCCCACATGTGTCTAATCATAATATAACTAAATGAAATAGAAGATGAAGTAACAAGAGCAAATATTATGAGATAGTCAGATACGGTTACCCTGTTGTGAGAACCACTTTGAGGAGTGAGAATGTGAGTTATGATGCGGTGCAGCAGAGAGTTAGTTGGACCCAAAGCCTTGTGAGTAGGAACAGTTCCATCCAGACCAGACAAATTTTCACAAATTTGATGAAGAACCTGCTTGTATATAACCCCTACATGTGAATCCCATTTATCACTCATGTAAGCCTTTGGCCCTTCATCAATGTATCCAAGAGCAGAAGAAATGGTTTCAGAATTCAGGGTGATATGAACCCATTTCACGTAAGAATGAAGGCTACCATCAATAAACCTCAGATTCGCATAAAACTGTCTCACCAACCCTGGGTACACCATTTTATGAATAAGGAGCAATGGTGACCATTTGAGACTATCAAACAGGGGCTGGAGATTGATTCCTTTGGAGGCCAGAGACTCGAGATTCACTAAGTAAGAGGGGCACAGATGCCGTTTTTCCAAAACTTCTTTGTGAAATTCATAGAAAGCGCACGTAGAGAACCTTGAAGGATCAAAATGTGAGTGAGGTTTGTGAAACTTGTTCTTGAAATCCATTGAACCGAGGTTCGTGGGTTCTCTGGTCTCATGAAGCACGAAACCCTTGGCCTTTTGAGAGCTCTTTCCGGATGCATGGGGAGTTGATCTCTTCGGTGGTGATGGTGGTGGGGAAGGAATAGGTGATGTATGAGACTCTTCTTCTTCTTCCATGGGAGCCGTTCCTTTCTTCCTTCTTGAGGAGGTTTTTGTGGCAATGACCTTTCTTCTCATTGTGTCTGTATGTTTTGAGGGAGGTGAGGTGACGAGGATGATGTAGAGTGAATGTGAATGTGAGTGTGTGATTGTGGAGTGAACTGTTTTTGAGAGAATAAGAGCCTTTCACTTTTCTTGGGAGCAGTTTTCTTTTTCATGGTTAGGAGAGAAGAGAAGTTGAATATGAAAGGGTGAGGAAAGCCGAAACAGAGTGAGGGAGGAGGGAGGTTAGTGGTGCAATAAATGTGGAGTGGAGAGAGATAATGGAGGGAGTTATTAACCATTAATGGCGCGGTTATTAACCAAAGGGGGTTTCAAAAACTGAAAAGAGGTTTCCTTGAATCAAGGGATTAGTTGGAAGGAAAGATTTGATTTGACAACATGCTTCTTCCAACAAGATTTGATAAGACAACCAAGAGATTTTGTGAATTTATTTTCCAAACAAAACGTGAAACTAACAAAACTGTCATGGTGGGGTCAATGAATTTTGGTGGGGCCCATAAAATTTGAATTCTGCATTGCCTCCCCCTTGACCATACCTCCTTCATCATCCCTGTATTTTTATCTTGTCCAAACCTACGAGACAAAACTGAACAGAATCAACTTTTCACAAATTATCAATGAAACTTAAATTAAACATTCCCAAACTTTTTCTCAGGGTACAGAATCTGTCTTCACAGAGGGGTTTTGTAAAAATATCAGCAATTTGGTCTTCAGATTTTACAAATTGAATATCAATAGTACCCTTTTGCACATGTTCCCTAAAAAAATGATCTTTTATCTCAATGTGCTTGGTTCTTGAGTGCAGAACAGGATTTTTTGAAATGTTTATAGCACTCATATTATCACAAAATAAGGGTATACTATTGATCTTTAATTTGTAATCTTCCAATTATGTTTTTAACCAAATTAATTGAGGGCAACATGCAGATGCGGATATGTATTCTGCTTCAGTTGTGGATAGAGCCACTGTGGCTTGCTTTTTGCTTGACCACATGTTGAGTGAGCTTCCAAGGAAGCAACACATACCGGATGTGCTTCGTCTATCCACTCTATCTCCCGCATAATCTGCATCACAAAACCCTACTGCACAAAATTCATCAGATTTAGGATACCACAAGCCATAATCACAAGTTCTCTTAATGTATCTAATGATGCGTTTAACAGCCGCAAGATGGGATTCTTTTGGGTGAGATTGAAACATTGAACATACACCCACACTTTGAACAATATCCGGTCTAGAGGAGGTAAGGTACATGAGTGAACCTATCATTCCTCTATACCTTGTTTCATCCACATCTTGGCCATCATCATCCTTTTTAAGTTTTGTGTTAGGATGCATTGGTGTACCCATTGATTTGGAATTTTCTAGGCCAAACTTTTTGATAAGTTCTTTTGCATACTTTCCTTGGTGAATAAAAGTACCACTAGGGGTTTGTTTAATTTGGAGGCCAAGAAAGAAAGTTAGCTCTCCCATTAAACTCATTTCAAACTCACTAGTCATGAGTTTTCCAAACTCTTCACACAAGGAAACATTGGCTGATCCAAATACAATGTCATCAACATAAACTTGAACAAGGAGTATATCATCATTAGATGCTTTAATAAATAAAGTAGTATCGGTGGTACCCCTTTGAAATTGATTTTCCAACAAGAAGGCACTAAACCTTTCATACCAAGCTCTTGGGGCTTGTCTAAGACCATAAAGAGCCTTAGATAGTTTAAAAACATGATTTGGAAAATCTTTATGTTCAAAACTGGGGGGTTGAGCCACATACACTTCTCTATCAATAAAGCCATTAAGGAAAGCACATTTAACATCCATTTGAAACATTTTGAAACCCTTATGGGCAGCATAGGCAAGAAGTAACCTAATTGCTTCCATTCTAGCTACTGGAGCAAAAGACTCATCAAAATCTATACCCTCTTCTTGATCGTAACCTTGGACCACTAATCTAGCCTTGTTACGAACAACTTGTCCATCCTCACCAAGTTTATTTTTAAACACCCACTTAGTACCCGTAACTTTCTTACCATCCGGATGAGGTACTAGTGTCCAAACTTCATTCTTGTCAAATTGAGCAAGCTCTTCTTGCATTGCTTTAACCCAAGAAGGATCTTCAAGGGCTTGTTTGACATTGTTGGGCTCTATTTGAGACAAGAGTGCAAAATTGCTTGGTTCGGATTGCCTTTTGATGGAGGATCTTGTTGTAACTCCTTGAGAGGGATCACCAATGATGAAGGCATGAGGATAACCCCTCATAGACTTCCATTCTCTGGGCTTTCTAAGTGGTGTTGAGCTTTGATGAGCTTCTAGTGGTCTCACTGTCTCAATTTCTCGTGTTTGTTCAGGAGATAAAATGGAAATATCTCCTCCAATCTGACGAGACAAAACTGGACTGGCAGATTCTTCGTTTTGAGCAGATTTGGGATTTTCTTCTCTTGTTCCAGCCTCTTCACCATCTGAATCATTATCTATCACAGCACTGGGAATTAAGTTAGAATCACAAAAAGTAATGTGTATGGATTCCTCTATAGTTCTATGCTCTTTGAGATAAACTCTATAGGCCTTGTTTGTGGTGGAATATCCAATAAACATTCCTTCATAGGATTTTGGATCAAACTTTCCAAGGTTTTCCTTATTGTTAAGCACAAAGCATTTGCATCCAAAAACATGAAAGTACTTAAGATTTGGAGGGGTTCCTTTCCATAGCTCATAAGGTGTTTTCTTCAACCCTTTTCTAATGATTGTTCTATTCAAAATATAACATGCTGTGTTCACAGCCTCAGCCCATAAAAATTTAGGAATCTCACTCTCACATAGCATAGCCCTAGTCATTTCTTGAAGGCTTCTATTCCTTCTTTCAACCACCCCATTTTGTTGGGGGGTTCTAGGGCATGAAAAATTATGAGAGATCCCTAAGTTATCACAGAATTTTTCAAAGTCTTGATTTTTAAATTCTCTTCCGTGATCACTTCTTAAATGGGTAATTTTCAAATCCCTTTCATTTTGAATTTTCTTGCAAAGGGTGGAGAAGGCATGAAAGGCATCATTCTTATGAGCAAGGAAAAGTACCCAACCAAATCTAGAGTAATCATCTACCACCACAAGACCATAGTGTTTTCCTCCTAAACTTTGAGTTCTAGTAGGACCAAAAAGATCAATATGTAACATCTCCAATGGCCTTTTGGTTGAGATTCCATCTTTTGATTTAAAAGAGAATTTTACTTGTTTGCCCAATTGGCAAGCATCACAAGTAAGATCCTTATCAAACTTGATGTTTGGAATTCCTCTAACCAGATTCTTTTTGACTAGCTTAGAAATTTGGTACATGCTAGTATGACCCAACTTTCTATGCCAAAGCCATTTTTCAGATTCAAGAGATGTAAAGCATGTTACATTTTGTTCCTTTAAATCCTCAAGAGTTAATCCATACACATTGTTACACCTTTTGGCTTCCAATAAAATATCCCTAGTTTTCTCACAAACAACCAAACAAATAAACTTCTTAAAAACAACTTCAAAACCCAAATCACACAATTGACTAACACTAAGCAAATTATGTTTCAAACCATGTAAAAGGAGAACATCATTTATACAAGAAGAAAAATTTTTACCAACTTTCCCAACAGCCACTATTTTTCCTTTTGCATCATCACCAAAAGTGACAAGTCCTCCATCATATTCATCAAGCTTTATGAAGAAGGTTGTCTTTCCGGTCATATACCTAGAGCATCCGCTGTCCATATACCACATATTTTCTTTCCATTTGGATGCTAGGCACACCTACAAAACAAGCTTAAGTGACCTTAGGTATCCAAATCTTTTTGGATCCCTTTACGTTAAACCATCTTCTATGTCCTAAGCCATTGTAATCAAAAATAATTTTATAAACCTTATCATCAACCATTCTTTCACCAAAAAAATATTGAATAGGAAAGTGTCCATTTCGATTGCATAGCCTACAAAATCTTGGAGTTGCTGTTTTGTTAAAGTAGGTGGGGTCTTGATACCTTGTATCATTTGAAGATGAAGCAATGTTTTCAAAATGAGATTTTTCAGATTTATAAAACCCCAACCCAGCCTTATCATAAAGAGGTTTTTGACTAGCCAAGATTTGATTCAGATTTTCAGAACTTTGGGTGAACTTGGCTAAGTCTTCCTTAAGCCTTTTAACCTCTTTAAGCAACTCTTCATTTTGCTTAAAACAATCTACATATGCAAGAACGGAATGATTACTTTCACAGCTCTTAATTTGGGCTCTTAACTGCTTATTTTCTTCAACAAGATCACAAGCAGTTTCGGCCTCCCTCACTTTCTCTTTAAGAAAACTATTTTCAGCTTTAAGAATGGTGATTTGTTGTTCAAGTTCTTGATTTTCCAGCAGAAAACATCTTATTTTTTCAGAAAGGTGGTCTATCATAAGATGAAAATCTTCAGTGTTAGGGTTACGAAAGACTACCTGATCTATGTGATCTGCCATGAGACAAGGTTGTGACTTGGTCTCGGATTCCTCATCATCATCATCCGAGTCATTTTCCAAATCTTCCCACGAAGCCATCAGTCCCTTCTTCTTTCCTCTTTTTGGCTTCTCTACCCTTTTTAACTTGGGACAATCAGATTTGAAATGTCCCATTTCCTTGCAATTATAACAGGTTACTTTGCCGAGGTCTTTCTTCATTTTTCTTGAGATGCTGTCTTTGCCTTTGAGCTTCATCATTTTCCTGAATTTTTTTGCAAACAACACAAATTCATTTTCAGATGAGTTATCACTGGATTCATCATCCAGAGGGTTAGTGACAGAAGAAAAAGCTATTCCTTTCTTTTTTGAATCTTTTTTCAAGTAGGTATTTTCAAAAGCAAGTAAATTTCCTCTCAAATCATCATAGGTCATAGAGTCAAGACCACTACTCTCAGAGATAATTAAAGCTTTTGTTTCCCACTCTTTTGTGAGACATCTCAACACTCTTCTCACTAGCACAGATTCAGGATACTTGATTCCCATAGCATCCAAGCCAACAATAATGGTGTTGAAGCGTTCAAACATCTCATCAATGGATTCTCCTTCCTTCATTGCAAACATTTCGTATTCTCTGTTTAACATATCAATCCTAGTCTTTTTCACAATGGTTGTTCCTTCATGAGTGACTAGGAGTTTATCCCAGATTTTCTTTGCTGTTGTGCAATGTGATACCCATCGGTACTCCTCAAAGCTGATAACAAAGTTGAGCAGATTGATGGCCTTGGCGTTGAGCTCCACCTTTTTTCTATCTTCATCCGTCCAACTTGCTTCAGGTTTAAGAGAAACAACTCCTTCGGCACTTGTAACAGTTGGATATTGAGGCCCTTCCAGGATGATCTTCTAAAGTCTGTAATCCACTGCTTGTACAAATATCTTCATCCTCTCCTTCCAATAGGTATAATTTTTCCCATTGAACAGAGGAGGTCTGTTGCTTGATTGTCCTTCGGTCAGATTATAGGACACTACATTTGAGCCACTGTTTTCTGCCATGAGGATCTTTACTCCAAGCTGCAAAGCTTGATCTCTTTGAGACCAAGCTCTGATACCAATTGATGGTTTTAGTGGCTAAGAGAAGGGGGGTTGAATCTTAGCCCCATTTTTGCTTTGTAACACTTGCTGGCCTTTGAAATAACTTCTAGGAGACTTCTGGATTTTTGTCTCATTTCAAGCCACGAGACTTTTATTTTTATCTCGTCAGTTGGCACGAGACTTTTCTTTTTGTCTCGTCACTTGGCACGAGATAATTTTCAGTTTTTGCCTCTGTGCAGTAGAAACAGAAATAGAGTGGAGAAGAGAGAAAATTACACCCAGATATATCCTGATTTGGCTGCTAAGTGCAGTGCAGCCTATATCCAGTCTCCATCACAACCATGATAGAATTTCACTATAATCTTCCAGATTACAAACTGTAAAGTGCTAACCCAACTTACAAGGAGATTTCCACAGAATCATAAAACACAACATAGATGAACAAAGGAACTCTAAGACATCTATGGCTTTTTCTTTTAATTTTGCACTCTCTGCCTTTTTTCGCTCTATGGCTTTTTCATACAAACCTCACTGTTTGCCTTTTTTCCATGAGACTCAAGACATGACAAAATTAAATAGAAAAATACTAAACATAATACATTGAAGGAGAAGAAAATCTGTAAGCTTAGGTAGCTCTGATAATCATGTGCCTTGCACTCTCACTGCTTACTTCTAACTCCTTGCTTCAAATAGTGGCTGTTCTCCCTTTTTATAGAAGAGAGAAAGCCTCCACAGTTGAAGCCAAAACCCAAGCTTAACTTCTTTTCCTTCAAGAAACAGAACCGGTTCGGCCACATAGAGAGAAAAGAGATAACCATGCAAAACCCAACATGCAATTACCTCTAGTCCTTTCTTGGTCATCACTCTTCATCAATCCGAGCTCTCCATCCTTGGCTTGCTCTCCAAGATGGATTTCTGACCCTTGATGCTTCATGATGATGATGACTTCATCTACTTCAATCTCTGCCTCTACCATCACTTCGCCACTCTAGCTACTTCCTGTGGTGGTTGAGCAGAATCAAAGGCAAGCCATCTCCTCCAAGAATCTCACCTTGCTGGCCGAATCTTCTTCTTCCTTTTTGAGCATGAAGAGCTCAAGATTACTTCACCAAATCTAACCATATTTAGTGAATATCTTAGCCACATCATGCTTTTATTTTGGTATGTTTTCTTGCCATCATTGTGATGGTCTTTAGGCGTGCTCTTCCTTCATTTCGGTAGCTCAGTTTTGCTTCCATGGCATCCATTGTTTTCTGGTTAATGACCGAAAGAGAGAAAGAGATGAGAGAGAAGAAACAATCTTGGAAGAAAAGCAATTTAATGAGATAAACAAAATTAATTCAGAGAAGGTTGCTTTTACTTCCCTTAGGTGGAGTAGCGTGAATCATAATGATTCCCATCAAATCAAAGTCAAGTTCTCTCTCATATTCCCAATGCTAGCAAATTAAATTTGAAGTCCATCCCTTAACAAGAAATGGAATCCGTTGGAAAGTATGGAGCCAATTTACTTTCTTTCATTATGTATCGGACCAAGCGTTGGATCTTTGGTTTGGTATGGGCTTTGAAGTTTAATAAAAACTGGCCCATTTATTTCAGCCATGAGGTTCGATGGAAGGCATAGGGCAAATGATAACATTTGCTTTCCTGATGGATTTTTGGATCAAGCATTGGATTGCTAAGCATGGAACATAATTGGGCTTTGGAGCAATGAGATTCATTCTAGCCCAATTGATAAAACCTTTTTCAGCCAACAATCATATAACAAGAATTACATAGGGATGAATTTAATTTTTATTGGGCTTGGGATTTTTCTTTCTATTTCGGCCCAAATAAAAACCTGCATCACAAAATTATTAATTAACATATGTTAAATAAAAATCAAATTAATAATTTTGTAATTAATAATGTTTGTTCATTATCAAAATTAAATTAGAGTTTTCCAAACTCATCATTCCTCTTTGAGAAAGAAAAGAATCGAGAAATTCTAGTCTCCACTGCCTTTGACAAGAGGGGACAAATTTGGAATGACAAGGATAACGGATTCAGATTTGTTAGAAAATTAAATCAAGAATATTCAAGAAAATAGTACAACTACAACATACTAGAACATTGAAAAAGTTGAAAATCAAATTGAATTGGAATTGAATACAAATTGCACTTATCGTCTTCATATTAGAAGAATGAAGAATCATGAATTTAAAACTTTAAGATTGATGATTAAGAATTTAAAGCAAAATTGAACAAGGAATTGACTAGTCAAAGTTTCTACATATTTCTTGAATTATTACAACTAGTGCTTAGTTGTTATAAGAATTATTATTTTATTATGAAGTTTTGCCTATATAAAGGCTTCATATGTATATGTTGTTATTCATCTCTCCATGAACCAAAATACTTAGTGTTTGTTTCAAAAAATTCTCTCTTTATTATTATGAGTGTTAGTGAGTTTGAGAGATGAAAAATATGATAGCGTCATTTATATGAGTGAGTAATCCTAAGGCCAATTAAGTGTGGGTATTCTACTTACATTTGGTATTAGAGCTGGTTAATCCAGCGCCTAGTGTTTGAGAGTTTGTGAGGTGTGAGAAAGTTCTCACATAGTTGTTTATTCATAGAGTCGGTATGGAAAACACTTTCAATATTGTGTGGTCCGATCCCAAGTTAGATGGGAAACTTGATTATAGTTATTGGGAGACTTTGATGTCTACCCATTTGAAGGCCCAGAACCTGTGGAATTTTATTGAACTGGGTTTGCAAGGAGGAGCAGATGCTGCCCAACAAAAGAGAGATCAATTGGCGCTATCTTAAATTCATCAAGAAGTAGATTATACGGTGTTTGGCAAAATAGCAAATGCCAAAAGTTCAAAGAAAATATGGAACATGTTGAAGTTGTCATACAAAGGCGTAGATAAAGCTCAGAAAGCAAAGCTACAGTCTTTCAGAAGAGAATACGAAAGGTACGAGATGTCTAGCTCAGAAACTCTTGAGTAATATTTTACTCGTGTTACATATCTTGTCAATAAAATGAGAGTCTATGGAGAAGATATGCTCGATAGCAAAGTGGTGGAGAAAATTCTTCGCACCATGCCGATGAAGTATGACCATGTGGTGACTACGATACTAGAGTCCCACGATATGGATACCATGACGATTGCAGAGTTGCAAGGAACCATGGAAAGCCACATCAGTAGAATACTAGAGAAATCAGAAAAATCAACCGAGGAAGCCCTGAAAAGCCGAGTGAATTTAAACAATGTTGCAGCATCAAGTCAAACACAAGAAGGACGAGGTCGTGGTTTTAATTTTCAAAGTAGAGGCAGAGGAAGTTTCAGAGGTAGAGGTTGTGACAATTGCAACCAAGTAAGTTACAATAATTTTACACCACCTAATAAAGGAAGAGGTAGAATGAATTTCAGGCCTGTTAACCAAGGAAGAGGTTGAGGCAATTTTTATAAAGAAAGAACTAATTTTAACTGCTTTCATTGTGGAAAGTATGGACACAAAGTAGCAGATTGCAAATTTAAAATTGATGGTTTTCAGTGGCTAAGAGAAGGGGGTTGAATCTTAGCCTCTTTTTCACTTAATAACACTTGCTGGTCTTTGAAACAACTTCTGGAGACTTTTTTATTTTTGTCTCGTACCCAGCCACGAGACTTTTTCTTTTTATCTCGTGACCTGGCACGAGATATTTTTCAGTTTTATCTCCTGTGCAATTGAAACAGAAATGGAGTAGAAGAAGGAGAAAATTACACCAAGATATATCCTGGTTCAGCTGCTAAGTGCAATGCAGCCTACATCTAGTCTCCATCACAACAATTATGGAATTTCACTATAATCATCCTTGATTACAAACACCAATTCTCCCTAGGAAATACCCTTCCTATCCGGGACAAGTCCAGAATCTAAACCCCAATCCTGAACTTGACTTGGTTACTGCCAAGCTTTCAACTGCTAAGTGCTAACCCAACTTGCAAGGGGATTCCCACAGAATCATGAAACACAAAACAGATGTACAAAGGACCTCTAAGGACATCTATGACTTTTTATTTTAATTTTGTGCACTCTGCCTTTTTTCGCTCTATGGCTTTTTCTTACAAGTCTCACTATTTGTCTTTTTCTGAGACTCAAGACAGACAAAATTAAACAGAAAATTACAAAACAGAAAATATTGAAGGAGAAAAACTTCTGTTAGCTTAGGTAGCTATGAGAACCATGTGCCTTGCACTCTCACTCCTTGCTTCAAGCCCTGGCTGTTCTCCCTTATATAGAGGGGGAAGCCTCCACGGTTGAAACCAAATGAACCAAGCTAAACTTCTCCTTCTTCATGCAAAACTGGTTCGGCTAGAGAGAGAGGAGAGATAACCGAATGCTAAAACCAACATGCAATTACCTCTGTGTCTTCTCTTTACACCAATCTTCATCAATCCGAGCCATCCAACTTGACTTACACTCCAAGAAGGATCCGTAGCCCTTGATGCTTCTTGATATATGACAGCTCCTCCTGCTCCACTTTTGCTTCCTCCTTCACGTAGCCACCCTATCTACCTTCTGTGATGAGTGAACACAAAAGCAGAGACGAGCCATCCCTCTGAGATCTTCTTCCTCTGACCGAAATCTCCTTTTTCCATTTTTGGTATGGAGAGGTTGAGCTTACTTCACCAAATCTTACCTCCTTTGGTGAAGATCTCAGCCACAACACACTTTTTATTTTCTTTTTCTTACCATCATTACAATGGTCTTGTTGCTTGCTTCTTCTTCTCTATGGTAGCTTGCCATAGCTTCCATGCTTTCTCTGTTGAAATGACCGAAAGAGAAGAGAATAGAGAACGTAGAAAGAAAAATTAAAATTACTTTCAATGAAACTAAGAGAGAGAATGAGAGTGAATTAAATTTCCACTTCATTTATTTGCTGTGTAACGTGTAGTATCATTAAAGCCATCAAATTACTTTTCTCTTTCTCTTTCATGTTTCCAATGCAAGTTTAATTCAAGTTAATTAAATTTGAAATCCATCCCAACTTGAAGAATGGGATCCGTTGGAAGCAATGAACTTTGCTTTCTTTCATTATTGGTTTTGGACCAAGCTTTGGTCTTGTTAGCAAAGTTTCAAATGGGCTAGTAATAATAATTCAATCTGGCCCAATCAAGAATAATAATTCAGCCACACTTCTTCAAATAATTTTTGAACTAATGCTGAATGTAAAATTCATTTTGGGCTTGCAACAATTTTTCTTTTCTTTTCGGCCCATCAGCAAAACCTGCACAGCAAAATTATTTTAATTAACATATATGAATTGAAATCAAATTAATAATTTTGCAATTAATCATATTAATAATGTTTAGTCATCACTAATATTACTTTAGATTTTTTCACACTCATCAAAAATAGTGAATAACAATCAAGCACACGTTGAAGAAAATCAGCATCAAAATACTGATGATAATTCGGGTACTCAAACTTTATTTTTTACAAGTAATTCATGTGCTGAAGGTGAAATTATATGGTACTTGGATAATGCTTGTAGTAATCATATGTTTAGTAGAAAGGAGTTATTTTCTTCATTAGATGATTCAGTTAAACTATTATTGAAGTTTGGTAATAGTACAAAGATCCCTATTGAAGGAAAATGACACATACCAATTAGATTGAAAGATGGTTCTCTGAGTTATATTTCTGATGTTTTCTATGCTCCTGAACTTGATTACAATTTACTGAGTATGGGGCAATTATCTGAGAAGGAATATAAGATGATAACTTATCGTGGATATTGCACTGTATTTGACAATAATTGAAGGTTCATTGATAAAGTAAAGATGACTTTAAACAGAATGTTTTCGTTAAAAATTCAACATGTTAATCCCTCTTGCATGAGATCTGTGATACTTGATGATAACTGGCTGTGGCACATGCGGTTTGGACATTTTCATTTTTTTGGCCTAAACTACCTGTCAAGGAAAGGACTTGTTTCTGGCCTACCACGGATTCATATTCCCAATTGTGTTTGTGAGATTTGTCAACTGGGAAAGAAGCACAAAGATCCATTCCCTACAAGAAAGTCATGGAGAGGCAGAAGATTACTTGAAATTGTGCATTCAGATCTCTGTTCTGTAGAAATTCCAAGCAACAATGGTAGCAGGTACTTTATCACTTTTATTGATGATTTTAGTAGATATACATGGGTATACTTTCTGAAGCAGAAATTAGAAGCATGTGATACCTTCAAAACATTCAAGGCGTTTGTCGAAAAACAAAGTGGCTATAAAATTAAAATTCTCAGAACAGACAGAGGAACAGAATATCTTGCGTGTTCAGAATACTTTAAGCACACGGAATTAAACACCAACTAACAACTAGATATACTCCTCAACAAAATGGAGTTGTTGAAAGAAAGAACAGAACCATCATGGATATGGTCAGATGCATGCTCAAGTCAAAACAAATGCCTAAAGAGTTTTGGGCAGAAGCAGTCACAACAGCAGTTCATATTTTAAATAGGTGTCCAACAAAGAGTGTTCGTGATAAAACTCCAGAGGAAGCTTGGAGTGGAAAGCGGCCTTCCATCCATCATTTTCAGAGTCTTTGGGTGTATTGCTTATGCCCACGTACCAGATCAATTAAGGAAAAAGTTAGATGACAAAGGCGAGAAGTGTATCTTTATCGGCTATAGCACAGACTCAAAAGCATACAAGTTGTACAATCCAAAAACAAAGAAAGTAATCATCAGCAAAGACGTGACGTTCGACGAGAAAGACATGTGGGACTGGAACACAAAGACAGAAAAGTAGCTGACTATAATTCCAAATACATGTGATGAAGTAGAAGAAAGGCAACCAGACACAACCAAACAACCAGAATCATCTAGAAGATCACAAAGAGAGCAGAGACTACCTACTAGATTAGCAGATTTTGAAGTTGGCAATGACAACGATCCGTCCGATATAGAAATTATAAACTTTGTTCTATTTTCAGAGTGTGAGCCATTGAACTTTGAAGAAGCCTCTAAAAATAACAATTGAAAGAAAGCAATGGATGAGGAGATTCATGCCATTGAGAAGAATGACACATGGGAGCTGACAAATTTACCAGTAGATAAGAAGCCGATTGGAGTAAAGTGGGTTTACAAGACTAAGTACAAACTCAATGGTGAAGTTGATCGTTTCAAAGTAAGATTAGTTGCTAAGGGATACAAACAAAAGCCAGGTATCAATTATTTTGAAGTATTTGCTCCTGTGGCAAGATTAGACACTATTTGTATGATTATTTCACTCTTGGCTCAAAATAAGTGGAAGTAACATCGAATGGATGTTAAGTCTGCATTTCTAAATGACACTTTAGAAGAAGAAGTGTATGTTGAGCAACCTGCAGGATATGAAGTTCTTGGAAAAGAAGATAAAGTTTACAAATTGAAGAAAGCTTTGTACGGGTTAAAGCAAGCACCAAGAGCGTGGTATAAGAAGATTGATTCTTATTTCATTGAGAATGGTTTCAGAAGATGTCCGTTTGAGCATACTCTTTATATCAAGTTCGTTGAACCTGGAGATATCTTGATCGTGTGTCTTTATGTTGATGATTTGATCTTTACTGGGAACAATTTGAAGATAATTGCAGAATTCAGGAAGGCTATGATAAAGCACTTTGAAATGATTGATATGGGCTTGATGTCTTACTTTCTTGGCATTGAAATGGTTCAAAGAGATGATGGTATTTTTATTTCTCAGAAGAAATAGCAAATGATATTTTGAAAAAATTTTAAATGGAACATTCAAAGCCAGATCCTACTCCAGTCGAAGAGAAGTTCAAGTTACTAAGAGAAGATAAAGAAAGAGCAGTAAATCCTACATATTACAAAAGTTTGATTGAAAGTCTAAGGTACTTGACTGCGACTAGACCAGGTAATGTGTTTGGAGTTGGTTTGCTTAGCAGATTCATGGAGGAACCTTGTACCAACCATTTGCAAGCGGCAAAAAGGATTCTTCGATATATCAAAGGTACTTTAAATGATGGTATTTATTATGAAAATACTGATGAAGTGAATCTTGTCGGTTACACTGACAGTGATTGGGCTGGAGATATAGAAACAAGAAAAAGTACTTTAGGATTTGTATTTTATCTTGGTTCTGGTGCAATTTCATAGTCATCAAAGAAGCAACCAGTAGTAGCACTGATAAACCACTATTTATGGTTTATCTTCTATTGAATTTAGTGGATTTTATCAACTATTCGTACACTTATTCATATAAATTGCATGGTTTTATAAATCCTTCCTAATTTTGTGCTGTGATTGAAAACATATTTTTTTGGCCTTAAAATTGCCAATTTTTAATCTTCTTTTATTACCATTGATGCTGTGATACGTGCGTTAAGTGATTTCAGGTTTTCTAGGGCAGGAATGACTTAGAGGATGGAAAGAAAGCATGCAAAAGTGGAAGGAACACAAAAAATTAAGGATTTCAGAATCTAGTAGCGACGCGCACGCATGGACGATGCGTACACGTGACTGGTGCAGCAGACAAATGACACGCACACGTGGCTGACGCCTACGCGTGGCTAGTGAAAAGTCCAGCGACGCGTACGCATAGCTGACGCGTACGCGTGACAAGCGTCACGTGCCTCAGTTACGAGAAAATGTTGGGGGCGATTTCTGGGCTGCTTTTGACCCAGTTTTAGGCCTGAAAATACAGATTAGAGGCTGCAGAGTGAAGTTGGAAGCATCAATCAATCATTCACTTTTCATTCATACACACTTTAGGTTTTAGATGTAGGTTTCTAGAGAGAGAGGCTCTCTCCTCTCTCTAAGTTTTAGAGTTTTTAGTCTTATTTCTTCTTAAATTCAGATTCTCATCTTACTTTAATTTAGTTTCTATTCTACATTCTATTATTTTAGCATCTTAGTTTATCTTCTCTTGTTGATTTCTTTATTTTTCCAATTTAGTTTATGAGCTCTTCATGTTAGATTCAATTTTCTTTTAATGCAATTTGAGGTATTTCATGTTTATTGCTTCTTTCTTCATTTGTTATTATTGATTTCTTGCAATTGTTGGTCTTAGATTTTACATTCTCTTATTACTTTTGTATGCTTTTATTTTGTGCCTTCCAAGTGTTTGATAAAATGCTTGTGTGGAGTTTAATTTAGATTTTTATGTTCTTGACTTGGATTAATTATTTAGAGACTCTTGAGTTATCAAAAGTCTTTTGTTGATTGGTGATTGAAGATTGCCGGTTAGCTTGAGCTTCACCAAAGCTAGTCTCTCACTATGAGTTGACTAGGACTTGTGAACTCGAGTTGATTGTATGCACTTGACCTTCCTCCATTGGTTAGAGGTTAACTAAGTGAAGGCAATTCACATTTACCATCACAATTGACGATGATAATGAGGATAGGACTTCTAATTCTCAATCCTTGCTAAGAGTTTTCTTAGTTATTAGTTTATTTTTCTCGCAATCTATATTTTCTTGTTCCTTATTTCAAAAACCCCAAAAATATACTTTCCCATAACCAATAATAAACTATACTTCCCTGTGATTCCTTGAGAGACAACCCGAGGTTTGAATACTTCGGTTAATTTTATTGGGTTTGTATTTGTGACAAACAATCTAAACGTTGATTGAGGTTTAATTGTCGGTTTAGAACTATACTTGCAACGCGATATTTTTGTGAAAATTTTTACCGACATTTTTCCTCCGTCAAGCACTCTCTACAGCAGAAGCAGAATATATAACAGCAGCAAATTGTGCAATGCAAGCAGTTTGGCTAAGAAGAATTGAACAAGAAACAAAGTACTCCAACAAAAATATTTTGTGATAACAAGTCAGCTATTACATTTTGCAAAAATCCAGTATTTCATGGAAGATCGAAGCATATTGATATTCGAGTTCATAAAATCAGAGAATTGGTAAATGAGAAAGAAGTTGTGATCAAGTACTGCCCAACTGAAGAACAAATTGTAGATATATTTACAAGGCCATTAAGACCAAGTTATTTTGCAAGTTGAAGAAGATGTTTGAAATGATAAACTCTACAAGCTTGATTTAAGGGAGGCAATGTTAGAAAATTAAATTAAGAATATTCAAGAAAGTAGTACAACTACAACATACTAGAACATTGAAGAAGTTCAAAATCAAATTGAATTGGAATTGAATACAAGTTGTACTCATCATCTTCATATTAGAAGAATGAAGAATCATGAATTGGAAGTTTCTGATTAAGAATTTGAAATAAAATTGAACAAAAAATTGACTAGTCAAAGTTTTTACATGTTTCTTGAATTATTACGATTAGTATTTAGTTATTATAAGAATTATTATTTTATTATAAAAATTTGTCTATATAAAGACTTCATATGTATATATTGTTATCTATCTTTTCATGAACCAAAATACTTAGTGTTTGTTTTAAAAAATTTTCTTCTTATTATTATAAGTGTTAGTAAATTTAAAAAATAAAAAATATGATAACATCATTTATATAAATAGGTGATTCTAGGATCGATTAAGTGTGGTATTCTACTTACAAGATTGTTTAGGTACAAAACAACACACAGAGACGTAAATTCAGAACGACGCAAAGACAGTAAATCTAAAACGGTAATAATATAACGGTGGTCCTTGAAGGATTGAACACAATATTTAATTTGTGCTGCTTCCTTCTTGAAGTTTGTGTACAATATACGTGCCTAGATGTGTGCCACTGCTATTGTTCGAATGGGAGGGGGATAACAATTAAGTGAATTAACAATTGAGAAATGATAAAGTGATATATTAAAGTTTGTTGGATTTTAGACTCTTAGTCTTATGTTGCATATGGGCTAGACTTAAGATTTCTTTTTTATCAAGACCAACAAAAAGTTTTTTTATAACTTCTATTTAATTTAATTTTTTCATAACAAAAAATTAACTTTCTACTATTATGATAAGTTATACATGTAAATTTTAATCAAATAATTATAATTATAATACAATACTATTATAAAAATTATAATAAAAGATTATAATTTAACATAATAATTAATAGAATAAAAATATAATTTTTTATTTATATTTATATATTTTATATATTATTTTATTATAATTCGATTATTTCGGTTCAACGGGGCTTAATTAGCTCTGCTCTTACTTCTTCATTCTTCTCAGGTTTATGACTTCCATTCACCATGCAATTCCTCTGATTCCTCAAAGTCACTGACGCACTTCCATCTTCACAACCTTCATGTGCTTCTTCAATTTTATACTGCTCTCTTCCTTCTTTGCCACCGCCACTTACTCCATTTTTCTTGTTCATCGCCTCATTCTCAGCTTCATCAAGTCCTTTTCTCAACCTTTTTTCTCCTCGTAGATTGATGCCTATCAAAGTTCAACATAGATAAGGTCAATGTTCTCTTTTGTCCAAGATTTAACCCAGCAATCGAGTCAGTTTTAAATTTACCATTCAAAAGACCAATTAGGTTTGTAGTATTAAAATATAATCTTGTTTGTCAGTTTCCATGCGTTCCATATCATAACGAAATTAACCGCTTTCCACGTCCTTCTTGTTTGATCGATCTACTGATGAGTATAGTTGCCAAAATATCTCCCGAATTATAAATATAAATATAAAGGAAACTTCTATGATGTTGATAGCAAAAATAAACATGTGATGATGTCCTTGTGTGTCACTATAAAAATGCAACCCGTGGCTATTGATCTCATTAATTGTTACGGAGTAACTAATGAACTAAGTTCCCGTTCGTTGTTTGAAGAGAAGAAAGTCTCATTTCTTGCGGCTAGTTATTAAGTATAATTATATGTTTAATTAAATGAGGTATTTGAGCTATTAGTTAAACAAGAAAATGAATATTAAATTCATATAGTGTACTAAAAAAGTTACAAAAACTTACTTTATTATTTGATAAATGACGCTAGCATATATTGGAATATAATTGTGAAAAAATTTTAGTTTTATTAGATACATATAGAGTTTATAAGACAAAATTGATTGATAATATTTATTAAATACTAACTACGTCAATTAACTAAGTTTTTTTTTTCCAAAAAAAGTTAGAACTTAAAAGTGAAATTCAAATCCACAATTTCTATCTTAGTATGGAGAGATTATGTCATTTGAGTTATAATTCATTAACATTAACTAAGTTATTATTGAGTTAAATTAGGAAATCCATTTTTTAGCCAAAAATAACTTTTTATTTTAAATATTAAATATTAAATTTTAAATTTTAGAGTAAAATATATTTTTTGTCGTTAAAATTTGCTAAACCTTTTAAAAATATACTATTTTATTTTGTTTCAGAATTTTTCGATTTACATCAAATATATCACTGATGATTAATTTGTCAAAAAACTTAAAAGACCAATTCAGCAACAATTTTACAAAAAGAACTTTTAACATAAACAAATTAAACATAGTTATTATATATTATTGATGGATTAATCCTAAAATTTTTAAAAATTTAGTTGTAAGGGTATATTTGATGTATATTAAAACAAAATAAAATTTAGAGATATTTTAAAAAGTTTTGATAAATTTTAAAGACAAAAAATATATTTTATTCTAAATTTTAAATTATAAAATTTAAATTATAAATCTTAAATTATAAGAATAAAATTCTAAATTATTCTTAAACTCTAAATTATCCAAAAAAAATTTTGCAATTA
>NC_029788.2:22693524-22698467 GCF_000816755.2 Arachis ipaensis
TTTTCTAACTTTTCTAACACTACAATTTTTTCCTACTTATGATTATATTCATATTCATGTGTGTAATTTATTTATATATTATATACCATGCAGTTCGATAATTCGGTCATTGTTAAACCAAAAAGAACCCTTTATTATTATTTAGTTAATTAAATAAATATTACCAACCAATTCTATCCTACATATAGATATATAGTTAATAATAAGATTCGAAAATTTCCATAATTATATTCTACTATATACTTCAACAAATAATAAAGCAAATTTTTGTAATATATTTTTGGTACAATACATGACTTTTATATTAATTTTTTTGTTACCACTACAACTTCTTACTAAATTTTTAATATGGTCCAAATATCTCATTTAGTTAATCACATAATTAACCTATAAAAAATAGGAGACTATCTTTTAAACAAGGAACGGGAACATAACCTACTACCTACTCCATATTCCATAAGACACTAACAATGAGTGAAATCAATAGCCACGTGTTACTTTTTCAGAGTGACACATAAAGACATCATCACATGCTTATTTTTGCTATCAGTACCATTGAAGTTCCCAAATATAAATATATTTTTTGATTTTGAATATCTTCATCAACGGTGATAACTCCTGAGAATATAATTAAAACATATTGAAATATTTGAAATAAAAGTAAAAGAAATTAAAAGTTCTTTAAAAGTTCTTTTAACGCTCTTTAAAAACTTTTGAAATGTCGTTTCTTATGAGTTTAAACTTTTGAAATAAATAATATTATATTATTTTCAACTTTAATTTTAATTTTGGATAGAAGTTGGGTGATGTTTCTTTAATTTTAAAGAATAGTTTTGATATTAGGGTGATAACTTTGATGTACTCATTGTTTTTGTCTTGGAGAGTTTTGTACAAATTAGCTTATCTATATATACGAGTACCAATACATAACCTTTCATATAATGAAACATTGAAACATATCAAATTATATGTACCAGGTAAGAAGGATACCTGGTCAATCAAACTTGCAGAACGCATCATGGGAATACTTATTAGCCTTGATGGTAGAGTGATGATGAAAATCATGTCCACACCTACTGTAACACTAATTGCCGCGGAGGTAGGAAATCTTGAGTTTCTATCTCTGATTATGAGCATAGACCCCGAATTGGTATGGGAATCTGAAGACACGAGCCAACGCATAATCCGCGTAGCTGTATTGCATCGTCATGCTAGTGTCTTCAATTTATTAATACATCATCGTGCGGGACCAATCGCAGATTCCATAGTAACTTCCATTGATGACGAAGGAAACAATCTATTGCATTGTGCTGCAAAATTAGCACCACCAGACAAACTTAAATTGGTCTCTGGAGAAACGCTTCAAATGATGCTTGAGTCGACATGGTATAAGGTATTTGGTGCGTGGGGTGTGTTTGTGTGCGTATATATCTAAAAAAGAAAAGGCTCTTTCGGGGAGGTGTGCAGAGAGAAGAATGAAGAGAGTGATTTCTGAAATTTGTGTGCTGATATTTTTATATGAATTTGACTATTAGATGATAATTTAGTTAAATATAATAAATTATTTAATAATTTTTAACTATGATTTTGATATAAAAATAATTGTATATAAATATTCACCCTTAAAAAATGGGTTAATATATATTGAAAAGAAAGACATAAAATTGTCTAATGCACAAAACCTTCACTTTAGTTTGAGTAATATTATAGGGTCGGTGTAATTTATTGTTTTTAGCCCGTAATTGGCCAATAATATCTAAAAGTGGCTATAAATATGATACTGAACTGTTAGACTAAAAGTAATTGAGTTGTTGGTTAAAAGTAGGGTCAATATAAATTAAAATTGTTAGTCCACTCAATTTTTTCTTTTAGTTTCCTGTCAAAAATTAAACATTGTTACTATATTAGTTAACTATTTGATTCTATCGAAACTTGAAGTTGTAATGTGGGCATCATCCTTGGCATGGCAGGTGGTGAAGAAGTTGATGCCACCATCATCAGTGGAAATGAGAAACTATGCAGGTCTTACTCCACGCCAACTGTTTACCATGGAGCATGAACCATTGCTCAAGAAAGGAGTATCTTGGATAAACAAAACCGCAAAGGCTTGCATTATTGTTTCGACCCTAATTTTCTCTGCTTGCTACAGCTGGTTAACTGGTAACAATAATGATGACAATAAAGGAAGTCAAAACGATTCCAAGAGACTAGCCTCCCAGATATTTGCATTAGCAGATACCGTAGCATTGATGTCATCTTTAGCCTCTGTCTCCATTTTCTTCTCTACCGTCATCTCACGTTTTTCTGAAGAGGACTTTCTCAAGTCACTACCGCTCAAGTTGATATCTGGCCTAGTGGCATTATTTATCTCAATCATAAGCATGATCTTAGCATTTAGTAGTACCTTCTTCATAACAAATTACGAATATTTGAAGTGGGTTCCTAGTTCCATCTCTGGGGTTGCATTTTTAACAATACCCCTATTTGTATGTCTTCAGTTTCCCCTATGGTTTGATATCATGTATTCAGCTTACATTTCTAGTTCTCTCTCTTGACCAAAAAACTCACGATTCCTTAGAATACTGGAAGTATATCAATAGAAATCGGTTCCATTTTTCTGATACGTAGGTTTCTTTACTATGCATGATTTTACATTCCAATTGTGTGTACAGCTATAATTGGATTCAGATTGTCTTAAATGTTGAAAATGATAATTTGTCAACAAAAATAAAGTTAAAAAAAGGAATAATTACAATAAGTGTAAAATGACAATGACGTTGATAATGGCCGGGGAGACAAAAATGTGGAATGATAATAATATAAAGCGAAAAAAATCAACCATATGTTCATCGTCAAAATATTAAAATTAGAGACAATTAAAATTTATTTCAAATATTAAGAATAAAATAAAATTAATTAAAAGTTACCGGTATTATTAATATTTTTCGAAACATACTTTACCCAAACAAATATTATTAAAAAATGCACTCTAAGTTTGGAAGTTGATGAGCAATAACAGTTTTCACACATTTCTCTTCTTTTCCGTTATAAAACTTATGCCACTCCAAAGCAACTTGTGTCAATGGAGTTCCATTCCTTGTTTCAATTAACAATTAATCATGTGTAACATGAAAGTTTAATAGCGTACAAGAATTTTGTATCTATACATTACAAGCACACTACAAAGTTGTACCACCACCGTCAGACATAAGGGATGCTGCAGCTGCAGCAGCCGTAGGAACAACTCCAGTTGAAATGCCTGGTTTTGACAGATGCAAAAGCCTGATAAAAATTGAAGTCAAACAGTTGTACGTGTTAGTAATATGAATGAACAATACAAAGTATGATAATCTTCATGACAGAAGGATATGTTAGTAATATGATATGACAGAAGGGTTCAAAAAAGATAATCTACCTCGTGACTTGTTCGAATACGATAGCTAGACTTTACAAGAGCATGCATGGCAATGTGACAAAACATTCCAGATTAAAATTTTAGGGGATATTATTTTAACCTCCCAACTTAGATTATATCACACAAGATCCCCTTGATTTGTCATACCTACACTGAATTCTCCGCCACATTTTATAAAATGATGGGATAGAGAGTATGTATTATTCTCATGGGAGATTAGCATATATTTTTTGCAAATGGTGAAATCTTATATGTAATATCCCCAAATCTTCGGGGGTTAGTGTAATTTGTTCAAAATTTAGCCTCATACAGTATAAAAAGGGTAGGTGTATGCAGCCTTGTACAAATAGAAAGATTGTTTCCAGAATTTAAATTTGTAAGCTCCAAGTAGCAAGGCAACAACTTTACCATTGCACCAATTCAACATGTAAGTTGGCAATAGACTATATCCGACAATTAGCCGCCACCAGGTATACAAAAGCTACCACTTCAGCCCCGGAAAAGTTGAAAACGTACAATATAGAAAATTTGCAGAAGAAAGACAGTAAAAGTTTCTTACGGTGCAAGATATTCACAAAAGGATGAAACTGCAGAAGCAACTTCAGCATAGGTTTCACCAGTTGCAGGTGCAGTTACTTCAACCAACTGTATACCAGGCGTTACCGGTACAGCCTCGTCCGTTGCATGCACCTTTAGCATTTTATTGATTGATGACACCGTTACAGTGATTTGTGCACCCCTGTTAAAATGGAAAGAAAATCCCACTCTAAGCAGTTCATGGTCTAACTTGTACCCAAGTAAATAAAACATACGAAGCACATTCTTGCTTGCTTTGCTTTCAACCATTGTCCTAACCAGAACTGAAATTTGTTCAGCACCGGCACCCCTCATTGCACCCCCAATATGTCTTACAGTCCTGAACAAGTCACCAAGCATTTAATAGATTTTTATATGGACATAAGAAAAGTTCTAATAAGTGAATGGCGATAATACTGCATGGTTTACCATGATGGTTCAGCCTGCTCAAGATCACATAAAAGTCGAACCTCAGATGCTACAGGGCCTGGAAAGAAAGCCAATAAAATCATGTCCAACTTGAAAAACTCCAAATTCTTATGTCATATACTCGATGTTGTTTTCAAGTGATTAAGTAACACTAGAATAATAATGTTAAGAGAATCACTAAAGGTGTGGAAACATCCCACATCAATGTAGGAAAAATCCAGAACAGCAAACACATCATATACTGGGATAAGTATAATTCTTTGGTAATTCATGCATTAATTGAAAAATCAATAGAAGAGCACAATAGTTACCAAGTAACAGCATAGAAATGATAAATCAACAAATCATGGCAAGCTGAAGTTCAGAGAAAAAAAGAGAGTACATGACACTTCAGCCTACAGAGGCTTGGTTTAAGAGATGTAATTCTGTTTTGCTGATTTGCTTCCACCAAGTTAGACAGAAAATGGTGCTTGAATGCTTAAAACAAGCATTTATCTTTGCCATTGTTATGAAATGGAATAGT
>NC_029788.2:22698521-22699388 GCF_000816755.2 Arachis ipaensis
AAAGTTAGTAAGTATGCTTTGATAGACATGCAGTGGGATTGGAGGCTTTGTTGGATTGAAGTATGTTTCCCTCATTCCTAAGGGGAGTTATTCACTGTTTGTTTACAAAATGATAAATAATACTATTTCCTTATTCTTTAGCAATAAAATTTCTTTCACCTTGGAATAAAGGAACACTGACAGATAATGCATTTGCCTTGCTGGCTACAACATCACATATTATCACAAGAAAACACTAACCAAGATTTGGACCACTCTTGAGGCAAATTTCATGAATCCTTAATCGCTCTCTTTGGACGCCACATAGCCCTTGAAGAAGAATCTCAAGGGCCTCAACATGCTGCAAAAAGATTACAAAATATCAGATGCCAAGGTCAACTTGAACACAATGCTTTCCTTTCCTTATTAAAAATTTAAAATAATACATTAAGATAGAATTATCGAGCTAAAAGAAATGTTCACTTAATTCTTATTTAGAAAGTGGAACCAGAGAAATGCACGCATTGATGGGCGTTAGATTCAGAAATAAACTTGTTTTCTACTTTTCTTGCACATAGAGATTCTGAACAAAATAAACTCCACTATGATAAACCACCTTGTATACTCATTCAAAATAGTAGAATAGCTCAGTCCAACAAGAAAGATAATGAGAACAGTGTCAACATAAATATTCAAAGAGGTTTAAAGCAATTTACTTGAAAAGTATTGCGGAAGTGATAATGGCCAATATGGGTGACAATCTTGAAGTCCTTTGTGAGGAAAATTCAGTATTTTTATAATATTAGAAGGTTCTGTTCAAATATCAGCGTGTAATATTTGAGTATTACAATAGCATATATTTAGATAATTGTGATAGTCAAAGTTTTG
>NC_029788.2:22700036-22731587 GCF_000816755.2 Arachis ipaensis
AGAAGTTAGTAAGTATGCTTTGATAGACATGCAGTGGGATTGGAGGCTTTGTTGGATTGAAGTATGTTTCCCTCATTCCTAAGGTGAGTTATTCACTGTTTGTTTACAAAATGATAAATAATACTATTTCCTTATTCTTTAGCAATAAAATTTCTTTCACCTTGGAATAAAGGAACACTGACAGATAATGCATTTGCCTTGCTGGCTACAACATCACATATTATCACAAGAAAACACTAACCAAGATTTGGACCACTCTTGAGGCAAATTTCATGAATCCTTAATCGCTCTCTTTGGACGCCACATAGCCCTTGAAGAAGAATCTCAAGGGCCTCAACATGCTGCAAAAAGATTACAAAATATCAGATGCCAAGGTCAACTTGAACACAATGCTTTCCTTTCCTTATTAAAAATTTAAAATAATACATTAAGATAGAATTATCGAGCTAAAAGAAATGTTCACTTAATTCTTATTTAGAAAGTGGAACCAGAGAAATGCACGCATTGATGGGCGTTAGATTCAGAAATAAACTTGTTTTCTACTTTTCTTGCACATAGAGATTCTGAACAAAATAAACTCCACTATGATACACCACCTTGTACACTCATTCAAAATAGTAGAATACCTCAGTCCAACAAGAACGATAATGAGAACACACACTGTCAACATAAATATTCAAAGACGTTTAAAGCAATTTACTTGAAAAGTATAGCGGAAGTGATAATGGCCAGTATGGGTGACAATCTTGAAGTCCTTTGTGAGGAAAATTCAGTATTTTTATAATATTAGAAGGTTCTGTTCAAATATCAGCGTGTAATATTTGAGTATTACAATAGCATATATTTAGATAATTGTGATAGTCAAAGTTTTGGTGCTTTATGAAAGCTTCTCAATGTAAAACCCACACTCCAGGAAATTAAGAATATGATACATTCAATAAGGTACTATGTTTTTGAAATTATACGAGTACCGAAATCCTATGCTACCTTTCAAGGGAACAATTCACACCCTAGATAGCTATAATTTGAAGCAACTGAAACATCTCAAACTCTAGGGAAAAACAAATAAATTTAAAAATCAAAAGAAAATGAATAAAATCACCTGTGTCTCTATAATACCCTGAACCACGCATTCCATATTCACCTTTGTTCCACTGCATTAGACACCAAGTGTTACAAAGCTGTTTATGCAACTCGTCAAATATTTTTCCCTATTTCATGCAATAGAAAAAATGTGAAAGAAGAATGTAGAAGAGGAAAGAGAGAGGAAACTCACAGCAGAGAGAGGGGCACGGTGGTGGCGGACGGTGGTTGAGATGCTCTAACAAGAAGTACGGAGTGTGCGAACTCTGGAAAACAAAACAAGAAAGAAGAAAAAGAAAGAGGGGCTTAGCTGGACCTACACTATTTAAGGTGCACTGTGGTCCTTAAATTCTATTCTCTCAAGTAGTGTTGTGAACTACAGATGCACATGATCGATCCAATCCTAAATTCGGTTAATCATATTTTAACGGTTTGGATTTATCTTTTGATTCAATATTATTTTTGGTTGAATTTGAGTAGATTTGATGAGGTCCGATTATATTTGATAACTAAAAATATATTTCTAATAAAATTAATAAAGAAATGCTATATTTTATACTTTAGTATAGCCAGCATGTAACCAGTAGAGAAAGGTGAGTCATTAGATGAAATCTCACACCAATCTCACACCATTAAATCATCATTGATAGCTATTTGATGGGTACCAATCACAAAAGTTGCTGGTCCCCTAGCATTGCTCTTTATTTTGATATAAATATAATATAATATTTATATACTTTAATATTTAAGTTTAACATTTTATTAATTCGGTATATATAATTTTCAACATAATATGTTAACCCAATCTTATCCATTTTTTTATTGGATTAGTTAAGAATTGAGTTCGAATTTTAAAATTAGGGATTAATTCTCTAAAATGAGAAGATTGAAAAATGATATAGTGAGCTAATGAGATATTAATTTTTATTGAATTTATAAGTATTATCATATGAAAATGTACTGTCTTAATTTAAAAGTAATTAAACACTTATTTTCTCGTTTTATTAGCCTTCCTACAAAGCTTGATTCTAAACGTACCTTCAAACTGTAAGCACTTAAAACAGCAGGTGAAATTGTTTTCTCTACAAACCTAGTACGAACAAGTTTCTCTATGAAATCTGTTGAAAGAGAATAGATACGTGGATTGGATGAGTCACTTCACTAGCTAGCCTTAACAATTAGTTAATACCAGTTAAGGAGTTAGGCTGAGCTGGCACAATGAGCCTTAGCTGGCACAGTTAGTTAATACAATTGCATCACATGCTTGTATCACTATAAATACAAGATTACGAGAGCCGAACTGGCTAGTGAACCGATCAAGTCATATACTCAGATGATAAAAGAAGATGATGCAAGTCTCATCTATCAAAAAGGAAAAAGCCAAAAATACCAAAACAGAGAACAGACAAAACGAGGAAAAAAAAAAAAAAAAAAAAGATGATGCAAGTCTCATCTATCAAAAAGGAAAAAGCCAAAAATACCAAAACAGAGAACAGACAAATGGAGATCAGTCCAAATATACTCAGATGTCCAAAGAGAAAGAAAAAAAAAACTAATGACGATGTTGTTAATGAATCGCTCACTTAGTTTGTGGTTCCTTCTGATCACAACTTCAAAATCTCTTAAAGCAATTAAATTTTTAGTTGGTGAAAACTTTAGTACAGAAATTTCTTGCTTATCCAATTTGCAACATAGTTCAGTGGTTAAATAATATTGAATGTATAATGAAATGAATTTGAATTCTTCAAAATTGAATCTATGAATCATACAAGTCTAGAAATTATTGGGTAGATTGCAAGTGACATAAACATTAATTATGACCCAAAAATTTTATATGATGTGTTTCTCTAATATGCCACGAACTGAAGTTTGAATCGAGAAAATAGAATAACGTGTTAGGTGAGATTGAAGAATAAAATTGGATTTATCAAAACCAAAATGAAACTTAGAGCCAGTAATCCTATCTATCTTTACGCCTAAGTGAAACTGAAGAAGCAGTGGAGGCTTACCCTCGGTGAGATAGAGTGAAATCGGAGAGAGAGAGCTAGCTTGAACAGAAAGAGATGTCGAGGAGAGAACGAACGTGAGCAACGCCGGGAAGAGGACCGCGACGGAGCTGAGGCGCGCCGGCAAGAAGAGAACGTACGTGGGCGTGCGTTTTGTGAAGGTGAGCGATGAGCGACGTCGACGGGAGAAGTGGGAGGCTAGTCCAGCGGCGACTTGAGGGTTCTGTGGCAACGCCAGCAGCAATGGCACCCTCTGGCCGACAGAGACTTGTTCGGCGATGGAGAAGGTGGGGGTGAGAGGCTGCTAGGGCCTAGGGCAATGTCTCTCTTCTCTGATGTATGGGGGGCTAGTGGGTTCGGTTAGTGCCTCAACTAGGGATTTTTTTTTTTCTCTTAAAGTTATAAAACAAAGCAGTTTAGACTTTAGAGACACCAAAAAGAACCGGACACATTTTAAAACAAGGTTCTGAGAACCGAACCGGTCATCGAATCGTTCTAGTAACTGGTTTACTGGTTTATTGGTCCAATCGATCCAACCGTAATTCAACCAAAAAAACCGTTTTAGAATAAAATAATAAATAAATTATAAATATACATACTAAAATATAATTATAGTCTAATATAAATCTTAAAATATCTTCCAAATTTAAAACACTACATGAAATGTCATAAATCAAAACCATATGATCTTATCAAAATACAAACTTAAGTTTGTTTTTTAAACAATTCACAACCCTAATTCTCTATGATTTCTTTTGGAAAAATAAAATCCCATCCAAGAAGGAAACCATAGCTGTAACTAATTGAGAATATTTGTCAAACTCAGCACCAAGACATAGAACAACTTCCATATAGCACAGTACCAAACAATCCAATTCTCAATTCCATTACTCATAAACAAAAGGGTGTCTAAAATATCTATAGAATCAATCAAATTCAGCATTAAAAATTATCAAAAACCAAATTTGCAGTTAAACAGAATAAAGTAAAGATGGGATTTATACTCAAATTCTCCTTAATCTTAAACCATGTCTCAGCACATACTTTGTGAGCAGCAACAAAATCATCTTTACAAGCACAACCTAATTCAATTGGAACACCAGACTCAGAACTATCACTCTCCAAACCTATGTGACAAATTCTACAATCCCTCTCCACTTTGTGATTAGTATTATTACTAATATTATTAATAATATTAACATTGCCAACTAATAAATGGATATTGAAGCTTTAAACTTTATTTAACAACAAGCTGTAACATGGCTCAAATAACAAATTAACCAATTTAATTAATACACAACTCCAAACACAGCAAGTAATCTACGTCATACACTCCTCAAAAGCAGTCCCAAATCATTTGCAATAACAGTGAACTATGCTTCATAAACTACTCAAATTATCAAAATCAGAAACATGACACACACTATTTAGAATCTACAGAGGCACACCAATTTCAATAAATGCATAATTGGCACAATTTATCAAGCATAGCAAAGCTAAGTTCTCAAAGAAAAATGTTGATTGAACACAAAAACCAAGGTTCTGAAAATCGGACCGGTCATCAAACCGCTTTAGTCACTGGTTCACTGGTTTATTGGTCTAATCGGTTCAACCGGTGGTTCAACCGAAAAAACCGTTTTAGAATAAAATAATAAATAAATTATAAAGGACCAAAGATGAGGGTACTCCAAGAACTCCTATTAGATGCAACAACATTCAACATTATCACATATTCTCAAATAGAAAATCCAACAAATTAAGTCGCAGCAACCTAACAATTTGACAAATTAAAACAACAGCAGCCCAACAATTTAGCAAATCAACTTAACAAATTCAAGAACAGAAAATCACAAAAAAAAAAAAGTAACAGAAGAACACAAGAACCATTAGCAAATTAACAAGTTCACAATAACAGTTAAAAAATTTACCTGAAGAACACTAATGCAAGTGGAATCATCATGCTAACATGTTTTCTGCAAAGATGCTATTTGTACAGCTAAAATTTCCTAATTACTATGATCCAATTATTCTAATTTCACATGCAATCAACTTACTAAGTTTCTAAAAGCTAGAAATTATAAAACCAACCAGAAATATGGTTAAAGCATTTCATCAAACATGTTGAGTGCGGTAAAATTAAAACGAAATAAGAGAATTCAAAGTTTAATTTCAATGCGATAGAGAAGAGAACATAACTATTGTAACTTTAATTTAGTTTATGAAAAACTCCAAACCACTACCAAATCAAATAATTACTTATTGTAATAGAAATCAGAAGTTGCAGAGTTTGAAGAAGAGTATTGGTGTTGTGTGAGTGTATTGTCTGGTGGCGGGTTTAGGGAACTCACGGCGGGGACAAAAGAGAGCAGTTCGACGGCTGAGTGGAGCGCGCGGGTTGGTGGCAGAGTTTGAAGCAGAGCAACGTGGCTTCCAGACGAACGCGAACTCGAACGGTGAACAGCGAGTGAACGCGAACGGTGAACGCCGAGCGAACGCGAATGGCGAAGAACGCGAACGAAGACGCGAACGTGAACGGCAAACAAACGGCGACGGAAGCGCGGCTGAGCAGACAAAGACAACGGACGCCGAGCTCGAGGAAGCAACCGCGATCGGTGACAGCGAACAGGGGTTGAAGATTTGGAGCACGAGGGAAGCTAGATGACGGATGGCGAACTTTGAGTGCGACGAACGGCGGCAGTATGCCACTCCTTGTGGCGGTGGTGTAGGCTTACAGTGCTAGGGTTTTGTGGTTGGGTTTGGGTGATTTCTCTGACCGAAAGAAAGAAAGAGGGAGAAAGGGAGAAAGAAACGAATGAGCTTCCCTTTTTGTGTAAACCGGCCGGGTTTCGGTTCGGTACGACCGGCCGGTTCTTGTCCGATTCAACAGTTTTTTACCGATTTTATGATTTCTGGTTTTACATGCTTGACCAGATCATTAGTATTATCGATTCGCGGTTAAATCGGTCCAATCGGTCGATCCGGTCTAATTTTTAGAACATTGTTTTAAAAAACTGGATCGGTTCCCGCAATTTATTGATTAACTGTCGATTTAACAAGTTTTTTCACTAGTTTTTTGTCAATTGATTTTTTAATATGAGATTGGTTCTCGGTTAACCCAATTAAATCAGTCATAGAATGATTCTAATTACTAATTTATTAATTTATTAGTTTAATCAATTCAATTATAATTCAACTAAAATAATCATTTTTATAATAAAATATTAATAAACATACTAAAATTTAATTATATTCCAATATAAATTTTAAAATATTCAAAATAAAAGTACTGCATTATTATCCTTCTGTACATCTTGATTGATACCATAATTATGGAGAATTTGTCTTTCCAACTTTCTTTTAAAGGAGTTTTATGGCCCCTCCTCTTTATTAGTACTTTAAACTTCTTGTAGTTTCAAAAGAATATATTTATCTTTGATAAGAACCATAATTATGGAGAATTTGTCTTTCCAACTTTCTTTTAAAGGAGTTTTATGGCCCCCTCCTCTTTATTAGTACTTTAAACTTCTTGTAGTTTCAAAAGAATATATTTATCTTTGATAAGAATAGAGTCTAGATGAAAGAAAGATTCATGAAATAGTTTGGTATATGACACATGATTATCACAAGGCTCATTCTGAACCTATGCAATTTAGGAGAAGGATGAAAACTTTTGCAGAGAAGCTTATAAAATGGTAGCCACCTCCTCCTCCTTTTATCAAGCTGAATTCGGATGGCTCCGTTAGTAAGGATGGCAGAGCGTCTTGTGATGGTATCCTTAGAGATAGCAATGGTAAGTTTATAGCTTGTTATAGTGCAAATTTGGGTTACATGTTTTCATTCATAAAAACACATAAGCATACATATAATGCAAGATTAAGAGTACGAATTCAACAAAAATAGCATTTCTAACATTTTTTCCTTTTTGATAATGACAAATATTTTATGTTTTGAAAAGCTTGCAATATAGCAAATAACAGAATAAATGTCATATACTAAATTTTTTTGCAAAAACTGCAAAAAATTCTCTCTAAAACTAAGCATATCGGTTTGTGAAAACCTTTTGCATGCAGAAGCTTTGAAAACACCGTTTTCAAAAACAAAAGATGTTCTCCTTTTTGAAAATATTTTATGTTCCCCTTAAAATTTATCTTTTGGAAACATAGCATATATAAGTTTTTGAAAAGCCATCTTTAATCAAAAAAATTTTGAATAAGTTTCAAAACATACTTAATTTCTCCCTTTTGACATTAGCAAAAAAAAGGGATAATAAGTTCACACACATAATACTTATTTCAGAAAATATAAACTTGGCCTTTTATTAATCTACCATTAGCCAAATAATCATTTAATCACTTGTTATGCTACTAATAAGCATAACCATAAGCATTCAAGTATAAACAAGCAAACATAAGCAAATCCATGCATTCAATTATACAAGATCATAAAGCATAATGAAAAGCCTAAGTTTACTAGCGTTAGTCCATAAGCATAAAGATATAAAGTGCAAGAAATAAAATTCCCCATACTTCATCAACAAGCATCGTCCATCCACAAGTCTTCATACTTAAAGTGGTGGCTTGTGAATTTCATAGTGAGAAAACATTGCATCCAATTGTTGCCGTTGATATTGAAGAATTCTTCCTTACTCTTGAAATGCCTTCATTTGCTCTTTGGTTCGCAAATTAGGATTTCGCACAGCTTAACCAGCAAGTGCACTGGATCATTCAAGTAATATCTCAAGTGAGTGAGAGTCGATCTCACAAAGATTGCTGGACTGAGCAACAATGGTTATCTAATTGGCTTAGTTAGGCAAGTAGAAAAGAGTTGATTGTTGGTGTAATTCGCATAAGACAATGAATAATAAAGTAAAGAAAGCAAATAAAAGGTTAGGTGTAAAAACAGTATGAGAAAACAGTTAAACCTTTGGAGATGTTTATTTTTTCGGATTAAAAGTTCCTACCAACTATTTTAACAATGCATGATTCATTCCATGGCAAACTGTAAATGATTAAACCCTAATATCTTAGTGGTTTAATCTCCTCTAATCTTCATTAATCGCCACTCTTGTGGTCACTTAATTCTAATTAGAGGGTTAAGTTCAAAAACTAATTTATAGCCACAAAAATCCTAATTACCCAAAGCTAGCAGGATTATATGTCACATATCCCAATTAGTTCATGTAATAAGCAATTTAGGAGAAATTTGTTTTCAAGCTGTTGTTCAATGCGAGATAACTCTCTCGAGAATCACAAGAACTCATGTAGAATAAGGGTCATACTCTCGTGCTACCCAGATTCATAAGATTAAGAACGAAAACAATCCTTGAAACTGAATCAGTACATTAATTAAAATAGAAAAGCAATAGTCTTAATCCATAAAATTAAACAGAGCTCCTAACCTTAACCAAGGAGGTTTAGTTGCTCATGACTTACAGAGAAACTAGGATTCGGAAAATGCGCGAGAGGAAGAAGATCTGTATCCTAAGAGATCTTTTCCCTTTTATACTAACCTAATTTGATACAGGAATAAAATAAAAATAATAATAAATTCTAAGACTAAAAGATATTGTTTGTGAATAAAAAGTTACAAAAAGAAAATAAAATATAACTAATAAATGCTAAATCACTTGAGATGCCAAGGAGAGTGAATTCGGAGCAAGCTTGCTGGCGCTAAACGCCATATTGGGCATTTAGCGCCCTAGAGGGAGTAACTTCGCGCATGTTGCTGGTGCTAGTGCCCCAAGAGGAATACGCCAACTTTTCTATTTCAGCTCCAAACTCTGCCAAACTACTCTGAATTTCACCTGAAATTATAAAAACACAAGAACAACTCAAAGTAGCATCTACAGAGGATTTTTTACATCAAAATACTATGAACTTAAATAAAATATAACTAAAAATAACTAGAAAATGATAAGAAAAAGGGTATAAGATACTCACGCATCACAACACCAAACTTAAACTGTTGTTTGTCCTCAAGCAACCAAAACAGTATAGGACCAAGAAGAGAAAATACTTAAGACTTGAGTTATCATGTAAGCTCAGGTCTAGTTACTGAATGGGATTAATGACACTCTATTTCTGAACAGTTTTGGCATCTTACTATCCTTTAAAGTTGAGAAATATTGATATCCTTCAGAACTAGAACTTGGATGATATTATAGATTCTCATCTTTTGGCTCTAATTGATTCTTGAACACTGGTTTTTCTTTTTTTTTCTTTGGTGCTTTGCATCTTGAGCCTAGCCGTGACTCTAAATGTTTTGTCTTCAAGCTTAACTTGATACAAGAACACCACAAGCACTTAACTGGGGAACTCTTTGAGTTCTAATTTTTCTTTTTATTTCTCCCAGACAGCAATGCTCAGAGCCTTTGGCATACTCTGTAACAACAATTGGTCACGACTTTAAGTGTTCAGTCTCAAGGGTTACTTGACACTTTCACACCACAAGCATATGGTTAGGAAAACCACTCTTTTGAGCTTTAGATCAGTTTTGACCCTCCTAACTATTGATGCTCAAAGCCTTGGACCTTTTTCTTTTAATTTTTCTTTTTCTTTCTTTTTGTTTCTTTTTGCTGTTTGTTTTGCTTTAAGAATCAATCTCTTTCTTATTTCAGAGAATCAATAATACTTCTCTAAATTCCTGTTCCTCAAGAACCAATATTCTCAACTTCAATATCAAATATGCACTATTCAGTTCATACATTCAGAAATAGAGATAGTGCCACCACATCAAAGTAACTAAAATACTCATAATATATAACTCAAGATCTCATGCATTTTGCTACTTCTTTTTCTCTTGATTTTTGTTTAAGCTTAGTGAGCAATACATGAGGCATCTTTTAAAATAACAAAAAAATTTAAAATAACAACTAAACTAGAAAACAAGAAAATCCTACTAGTGATCATGCAAGACTAGAATAGAAAACAGGAAATAGAATAAACTTTTGAAAAACAGAAAATAAGATAAAAGAAGGGAGAATGAAACTCAACCACTTCAGTCATAGTGGCTGCTGCTCCCTCTGGGAAATCTTCTTTGGCATCTCAGCTCCTCCAGCTCATGCCCCTGCCTCTGTTACTCCTCCACCAGCTGGTGGAGGAGGACAGAGTGGTCCTGATACTTTATTCTCAGCTGATCCACAGAAAATGTCAGTTCCCTAAGGGATGTAGTCAACTGGTCCTAGTAGTCACGGGGAGGAAAGTAATATCTCTGAGGCATCTCAGGCTGTTGAGGAGGAGGAGGAGGAACTGGCTCCTGCTGATGTCCTTGCTCGAGCTCTCTAGCATGCTCCATACCCCTCTTAGTCATCGGCATATCCACGTCGATCGGGAAAAGTTAGTCTCGCAGTGGTGGAGGGCTTGTCCGCTATTCTGTAAAGCTCTTGAGGGATCACCTCATGCATCTCCACCTCGTTTCGAGCATGATACAATGAATCATCATTGCTCAATCAATGGAAACCTCAGAGCGGTTACTCGTAGGGATGATGGAGCATTGGATGAATTCCAACCATCCTCAAGCTACTGACTTAAGGTCATGCATACCCAGTTGGTAAGGTTGACCTTTAGCATCCTTCCTCCACTGAGCTCTGGGTAGGCAAATGTCAGCAAGAATCTGATTCAGCCACTGGTCAGTGTTGACCCTCTGAGTGTAATAATGAGGGTCTTCTCGGGGCTCTGATAACTATAGCGCCACCCTCATACTCTCCGGGCTAAAATCCATGATGTGCCTTCTAATCACGGTGCGCCAATTCTTTGGCTCCGAGTTCACACCTCTAACATGCTTGTAAGTGACCCAAGCATTGGCATAGAACTCTCGAACCATCAAGGCTCTGACCTCAGTTACGGGGTTGGTCAGAACTTCCCAACCCCACCTCAGAATCTCCTCTTGGATCTCCTGATAATCCTCCATTTGGAGATCAAAACGGACCTCAGGAATCACCTTCTTCTTGTGCACCACCTCATAAAATGTTTCTCATGGGTCTTTGTAAAGAACCAGAGGTAGTCCCATAAGCCGGAGGTGGGAGCCTTTTCCTTTCTCTTCCTTGAGGATTCACCGATCTTAGGTGCCATGGATATAAAGTGAAGAAGCAAAAAGTGGAGCGCCCAACACCAAACTTAAAAGCTTTGCTCGTTCCCCAGCAAAATTAAAAATGGAAAATAAGGAAAAAGATAGAAGAAAATGGGGAAGAGAGCTTTGGCCTTGGCTAAAAAGAAAAGGGAAGTGGGAAGTGTAAAGAATGTAGAAGTAAGTAAGAAAGGATAGAAGAGGATAAATGGAGGTGTGGTGAAAGTGAAAGTGGAGTGGGGTATTTATAGGTGGGGAGAGGAGGAGGGTTTAGTTATGGAGTATGGGATGGGAGGGAAATTGACTTTGAATTTGGGTTGTTGGAAGGAGGAATTGATGGGAAAGATGAGTGTGGATTGGGTGGAGTGGGAGGTTGGTTGAGAAAATCAAGGGATTTGATAGGTGATAAGATGGATGAATGTGGATGAAAAAGTGGGTAAGGAGGAGAGAGAAGAGGGGGTTTGAATTGGTCAAAAGTGGTTGGGGTTGGAGTTTAACCAATAGTGAAAACTCTTCCTTCATTCTCGCAGTAGCTCCCTAGGCGCTAAACGCCGGTTCTGGCGTTTAACACCAGCAGGGGATCAAACCTCTTTTTTTTTTGTGGCGTTAGACACCAGTAATGGGTGTTAAATGCCCTAGGGGAGCAACAAATTGTGTTGGAATGCCCCCTTTTGGGCATCAAACGCCCAAGCCAAAGCTCCCTCATTTGGCACTAAATGTCCTCCCTAGCGTTTAGCGTCCAAAACTGTTTTGCTCCAGGGTGTTCTATTCTTCTGTCTGAGTTCTCCTGTCCCTGTCCTAAGTACTGTACATGATCACAAACATTATAAAAACTAGGAAAACTATGGAAATCAATGACAAATAAAAATTAACTAAAAGGAACTCAAACTATAAGAAAACTGAAATCAAAATAGAAATAAACTAAAGGATACTTATAGTTGGGTTGCCTCTAACAAACGCTTTTTTACTGTCATTAGCTTGACGAGAAACTCCTCTAAGGAGGAGGATCATAGGGGCTCAAATCTTCACCCCTCATTGTGAACTTCCTTCCTGTACTATTATGAATCAACTCAACATGTTCAAGTGACAGGATTCTGTTCGCAGTATGTGGTATGACTAGGCTTCTTATGAACACCACCTTCATGCCAGGTGAGAAGTCCTCAATAGGGATCTTCTTGTTCCTCTAGCCTTTAGGCACCTTCTTCTTGGGTTCTCCCTCCTTAGTGGACAGTGTACATCCAACACCAAACTTAGGTTTGATGTCAAGGGGGATAGTATCAGTTCCAACCAAGGAAGAAGGCTTAAACACTAAATTTTGTGTGCAAGTACCTCCTTTGTCAGAGAGTGGTAGAGGTTTAAAGACTTTGAAAACCAAGTAGTCTTCCCACATCCTCAGAACTAATTCACCCCTCTCAACATCAATTAAGGCTCTTCCAGTGGCTAGGAATGGTCTTCTTAGGATGATAGAGTCATTTGTATCTCTCCCATGTCAAGTATCACAAAATTTGCAGGGAGAAATAGGTCTTCAACCTTGACTAGGACATTCTCCACTAGCCCATATGCTTGCCTCAAAGACTTGTCAGCCATTTACAGGTTGATTGATGAGTCCATGTTTTACGACATATTTTAGTTTGATTTGAGTGGATTTCATCACACAAACCAACATTTATTCATCTAAATAGCATGCTTTTGAGATTTCTTCCCAAATTGTGCTTGAAAGTGAAAACATGTTCTTTTGTGCTTAATTTAGTCAGTTTTAATTCATTTTAATCCCATTTGGTGCCTTGATATATTTGTTAAGTGATTTCAGGTTTTCAAGGCAAGCAGGGGTTGAAGAAGTGAAGAAGAGAGCATGCAAAAGGGAAGAAACCATGAAGAAATGAAGTTTGGAAGTTTCAACACGCGTGCATACACACAGGAGGGATTTGGCCGGGAGACGCGTACGCGTGACCCACGCGTACGCGTGACCCGAGTTACGTCAGCTCATTAATGCAAATCGCTGGGGCGAATTTTGGGCCTTCAAAACCCAATCCAACTCATTTCTGAAGCTATATGAGGCCAAAGGAAAGCTGAATGAAGGGGGCAATTAGGTTTAGCTTTTGTTATGTTTTCTCTTAGTTTCTAGAGAGAGAAGCTCCCTCCTCTCTCTAGAATTAGGGTTATTTAGTTTAATTTCTTACAATTTCTACTTTTAATTCTTGTTTTCATTTACTTTTCCTTGTCATTTATTGTTATTGCACCTTTATCTTCTTCATCTCTTTTGTTATTTCCTTTATTTTGTCACTTTTATGTTTTATGAACACTCTTGTCATTTTAATTTTAAATTAATGCAATTTATGTTCATGTTCATTTATGGCTTTCCTTAGTTGTTATTGTTACTTTCTTGCTTTGGTAGTTTTAGAATTTATTTTAATGTAATTTAATATTATTTTATTCTCATGCACACCAAGTGTTTGATAAAATGCTTGGGTTAGTTTTCACTTAATTTTTTCTCACTCTTGGCTTGAAATTGTTGACTTTGGTGATCCTTGAGTCATTGATGTCCATTCTTGTTTGATACATTAGAGTAGTTAGTTGATTTGGTCTCCCTTGACTCTATGTGACCCCTTAGTGTTGACATAGGACTTAGGGGTTGGAATTAACTATGCCTATTTGACTTATCTTCGATGTAAGATTGACTAAGTAGGATTAACTCTTCATAATCATCATGTGTTTGTGGTCAATGGCTAGGATAGGTAACCTTAGCTCTCAATTACTTGCCAAGAGGTTTCTTGCATTTGAAATTTCCTTTCCTTGCACTTAATTGCTTTGACTTGTATTGCTTTGATGTTAATTTCTTGCATGTTTAGCTTTCACACCTTGGTTAAGAAATTGGGTGTTTGGGTGGAATTGAGTTGTGGATGTCCATTCTGCATTATGTGAGAATAGTTAATTGGTTTAGTTTCCACTGACGCTAGTCTTTCACTAAGTAATTAGTGAGTTGACTAGGACTTATGTCTTGAGATCAATTACCCCCTTTTGACTAATTCTCAAGTAGGATTGACTAATTGGGATTAATTCCATACAATTGCCATGCTTGTGGTCCATAACTAGGATAGGAAACCTAAATTACCCACTTCTTGCCAAGAGTCTTTTTTAGATTTCAATTTCCATTTTCATTGCCTTTACTTGCCTTTATTTAATTTCTTGCATGTTAAGTTACCTTCTTGCATTTTAATTTCTTGCCAATTGCTATCATCTAACCCCTATTCCTAGAGAGAACGACCCGGGAGTTAAATACTCTTGGTTATAATAATTTGTTTTGTATTGTGACATCCTTTAAATTGACATTTGATTATGAGAATTCGTTGTTGGTTTGGACTATGCTACTAACAAATTGATTCTTGTTTTGATCGATTCCAAACTAAGCAAGAATTCTCGTTATCATTGATCCTTGTTAGCTGTGCCTCTTGGATTCCCAACTTTTTCATTATAGACAGAGGCATTAGATTTATGTTTAAACCAAAGTCACAGAGTGCCTTCTCAAAAGTGATAGTCCCTATGGTACAAGGGATCAGAAAGCTCCCAAGGTCAGGCATCTTCTTTGGTAGATTCCTTTGAATCAGTGTACTGCACTCCTTAGTCAAGACTACAGTCTCATCTCCCTTCAAGGCCTTCTTCTCAGAGAGTAGGCTTTTCATGAAAGCTATGTAGGGAGGCATCTTCTCTAGCACCTCAGTAAAAGGAATATTGATGTGTAACTTCTTAAAGATTTTCAAGAACTGAGACAACTGCTTATCCTTGGTCTCCTTTTGCTCTTTCTGAGGATGTGGCACTCCAGGCTCTTTTCCCACCATAGGGGCGTGTAACAGTTGCTTCCAGTCTCTTCTTGAGCCTTTTCTTCCTTCAGTTCCTCAGCAATGTGCACCTCCTTAGGCTCGGCCTCCTTGGCTATGGTGAGGGCCTTGCACTCTTGTCTAGGATTTACTTCAGTGTCACTGGGAAGAGTGTTAGGTGGTCTCTCAGGTATCCTTTTACTCAACTAACCTACTTGTACTTTCAAGTTCTGAATTGAGGTTCTTGTCTCTTGCATGAAGCTGTGAGTGGTCTTAGTAAGATCTGCAACCAAAGCTGCCAAGTCAGGAGTATTTTGGCTCTGAGAGGGTCCTTGTTGCTGCTGAGAAGGCTGGAACTGACGGCTGTTGAACCTGTTCTGATTAGAACCGCCCTGGTTATTGTCGAAATGTTGTGGGGCTTCTGGGGCTGCTCTTTCCATGCAAAATTGGGGTGATTCCTCCATCCCTAATTGCATGTATTCAAATATAGATCATTTTTGGGATTTATGGAAGAATTTCCCATGTAATTAACTTGCTCAGTGGTGGCTTGAGCATTTTCATGAGCGTCCGCTTGGTTGAAGCCGTCACTCATGTCATAGGATGCCTCCTGAGTATTGACGGCTGAGACCTACATCCCACTCAAGTGGTTAGACATCATGCTGATCTGCTGAGACATGTTCTTATTTTGAGACAGAATGGTATCCAAGGTGTCCAGCTCCATGACTCCTTTCTTTACTGTGTTCCCAGAGTTCACAGGGTTCCTCTCAGAAGTGTATAGGTATTGGTTGCTAACAACCATATCAATAAGCTCATTCGTCTCTTCAGGCATCTTTTTCATGTGCATGGAATCACCTGCAGAATTGTCTAGACAAATCTTGGCCATCTCAGCAAGGCCATCATAAAAGATCTGCAGCTTGGTCCATTCTGAAAATATGTCAGGGGGACACTTCCTGATCATCTGCTTGTACCTCTCCCAGGCTTCATAGAGGGACTCTCCATCCTTCTGCCTGAAGGTCTGAACATCCACCCTTAGCTTGGTCAACCTCTGAGGGGGAAAAATATTTGTCAGAAATTCATTGACCAGCTTGTCCCAAATGTCCAAGCTTTCCTTGGGCTGAGTATCTAGCCATTATTTTGCTCTATCCCTCACAGAAAATGGGAAGAGCATGAGCTTGTAAATCTTAGGGTTCACTCCATTCGTCTTTACAGTGTCACAGATCTGCAGGAAGCTAGAGATGAAGAGGTTAGGATCCTCCTGCGGGAGTCCATGAAACTGACAGTTCTGCTGCACTAGAGTGATCAGCTGTGGCTTAAACTCAAAATTGTTGGCACCAAGGTCAGGTACAACTATACTGCGCCCATAGAAGTCAGGGATGGGTGCAAAATATGAGCTCAACATCCTTTTTTCTTGCTCATTAGCATTCAGGTTTCCACCATTAGCAGCCATAGCTTCCTTCTCAAAAGTCTCCTTGAGATTCCCTTTGGCTTTGTAAACTTTAGCTTGTTGCAAATGTCGCCTCAAGGTCTTTTCAAGCTCAGGGTCGAACTCAAAGAGTGGTTCCTTGTCCCTGTTTCTGCTCATAAACAAACAAAAACACAGAAGGAAGAGGAATCTTTACGTCAGAGTGTAGAGAATTCCCAGTGAGGTAACCTGTGGAAAAGAAGTAAAACAAAATAAAGAAAGCAACTGAAATTAAAATTTTTCAAAAGCTATAAAAAAAATTAGACCCAAAAATTTCGAAAACTAAAAAGATAAGGACACTAAAATTTTCGAAAATAAGAAAAAAAACCTAAAAGGTCACCACACTTAAAACCGAAAGTTAAAGGAAAATAAACAAGACTAAAATCATAAATTAAAAGAAAAATAAGTAAACAAAACTAAGAAAAAATACCTAATCTAAGCAACCAGACAACTAGTAGTTGTCAATCACAAATAATCCCCGGTAACGGTGCCAAAAACTTGGTGCGCGAATTAGGATTTCGCACAGCTTAACCGGTAAGTGCACCAGGTCATTCAAGTAATACCTCAGGTGAGTGAGAGTCGATCCCACGAAGATTGCTGGACTGAACAACAATGGTTATCTAATTGGCTTAGTTAGGCAAGCAGAAAAGGGTTGATTGTTGGTGTAATTTGCATAAGACAATGAATAATAAAGTAAAGAAAGCAAATAAAAGGTTTGGTGTAAAAATAGTCTAAAAAAATAGTTAAGGCTTCGGAGATGTTTACTTTTTCGGATTAAAAGTTCCTACCAACTATTTTAACAATGCATGATTCATTCCATGGCAAACTGTAAATGATTAAACCCTAATCTCTTAGTGATTTAATCTCCTTTAATCTTCATTAACTGCCACTCTCGTGGTCACTTAATTCCAATTAGAGGGTTAAGTTCAAAAACTAGTGTATAGCCACAAAAATCCTAATTACCCAAAACTAGCAGGATTATATGTCACATATCCCAATTAGTTCATGTAATAAGTAATTTAGGAGGAATTTGTTTTCAAGCTGTTATGCAAGATAACTCTCTCGAGAATCACAAGAACTCATGTAGAATAAGGGCCATACTCTCGTTCCACCCAGATTCATAAGATTGAGAACGAAAACAATCCTTGAAATTGAATCAGTACATTAATTAAAATAGAAAAGCAATAGTCTTAATCCATAGAATTAAACAGAGCTCTTAACCTTAACTAAGGAGGTTTAGTTGCTCATGACTTACAGAGAAACTAGGGTTCTGAAAACGCGCGAGAGGAAGAAGATCTGTATCCTAAGAGATCTTTTCCCTTTTATACTAACCTAATTTGATACAGAAATAAAATAAAAATAATAATAAATCCTAAGACTAAAAGATATTGTTTGTGAATAAAAAGTTACAAAAAGAAAATAAAATATAACTAATAAATGCTAAATTCACTTGAGATGCCAAAGAGAGTGAATTCAGGCCAAGCTTGCTGGCGCTAAACGCCATATTGGGCATTTAGCGCCCTAGAGGAAGTAACTCCGTGCATGCTGCTGGCGCTGGCATTTAGCGCCCCAAGGGGAATACGCCAACTTTTCTGTTTCAGCTCCAAACTCTGCCAAACTACTCCAAATTTCACTTGAAATCATAAAAATACAAGAACAACTCAAAGTAGCATCCACGGAGAATTTTTTGCATCAAAATACTTTGAATTTAAATAAAATCTAACTAAAAACAACTAGAAAATGGTAAGAAAAAGGGTACAAGATGCTCACGCATCACTCTTCATGATTTTTTGTCCTAGTAGCATAAAGAGAAAAAGGGTACAAGATGCTCACACATCACTTCATCAATATTATCCATGCTTTCTTGAATTGTTGGTGGAGGTAGAGGTGGTTGTTGTTCACTTGAGCTTCCTTCACCATCCTTCTTTCCTTCTCTAAAGGTGTGAGCTCTAATAGGCCATGAAAATATCTTATAGATTCTTTGTTTATACTCAAAGTCTATGTGATATTTCTTCAAAATTATCATAATTGCCAAAGGATATGCTAGACTTTTGTCACCTCCTTGGCATTGTAACATATAAGATCTCACAAAATAAGCTCAATTGACTTCTTTCCTTTTAATAAGATCATGTAAAAAAGATAACAAGAAATCTACATTGGGCACCATGTAAGACCCAGAACCTTTGAAAAGTCTTTTTATGATCAAGTCTCAAATCATATGGTTATTTATAGCCTTAATTTCAGGAATTATTTTATTAAAGGTAATTAAGACAAGTTTCGATTTATTGAATTTGAGATAAGTTATGATTATTATCCAATTTTATAATTATTGGATTATTTTCTATATTTGAATTATAAAGTTGATAGTTATGAAATAATAAGGATTTTATATGATTTGGATTAGATAAGTAATATTTTAAATATTACTATTGCTATTTTGGAAAATGAAGAAATCAAGTATATTATTTCTAATTATTTGGTTGGGACATTTTATTGAGAATAATTTGTGAAATTGATGAGCAAATAGTATTTTTATACATTATTATTGTTGGGTTAAAATTCATTTCTAGTTACTACTATATTGTCCCTATTTTCATTTGAAATTACAAAAGTAACCCTAACCCTAATTTTTGAAAATGAAACCCTAACCCTAAAAACCCTAACCCGACCCGTTTCACCCAGTTCCCTAATGCTACAGCAGCAGCAGCTGTTGCCCCTCTCTACCCTAGACACAAACACACGCACACAGTGAGACCCAAGGGGGAGAAAGAAAACGAAATAGAGGGAGAAGAAGGAAAGAGTTCGCTGGCGGGGGAGGTGAGGAGAGCGACGCAGCCGCCGAGCCCATCACCATGCCGATCGTCTTCATCGCCGCCAGCTGAAGAGAGATGTGATGGAGAGGGAGGGTCTGCGGATGGAGGTATCGCCGTCCCCCTGAGGCCGCATTGTCGCCACTGCTTCTCCTAACGACGCTGCTGCACGACCCAGAGGAACTCGTCTCCGTTAGAACTGCCGCACCTAATCCACCCGCGCCGCCGTCGCAGAGCATATTTGAGGCGAGGGAGAGGGTCGTGATGGGGGAAAGGGTCGCACTGCGTTGATTGATAATTGGAGAGATTGCTAATTGGTTTGGAGTGCACTAAAGCTAGTCTTTCCTTGGGAGTTGGCTAGGACTTGTGGCTCAAGTCAATTCATCCACTTGACTTTCCTTTCTTTAGTAAGGGTCAACTAAGTGGTAGCAATGAACAATTCTCATCACAATTGAGAAGGATAACTAGGATAAGACTTCTAGTTCTCATATCTTGCCAAGAGCTTTTATAGTAGTTAGTTTATTTCCATTGCCATTTACTTTTCATGTCCCTTATCTCAAAACCCCAAAATACAATCCATAACCAATAACAAGACACTTTATTGTAATTCCTAGGGAGAACGACCCGAGGTCCAATACTTCGGTTTATAAATTTTAGGGGTTTGTACTAGTGACAAACAATCTTTTGTATGAAAGGATTATTGCTTGGTTTAGAAATTATAGTTGCAACGAGAATTCATTTGTGAAATTCTAAACCATCAAAAATCCAATCGTCAAAATGGCGCCGTTGCCGGGGAATTGCAATGGTGTTGTGCTCATCCATACCATATTTTTATGGCCATTATGAGCAAGAACCTCTAGAATCACCACAACCATATCAAGATTACTCCCAAGAACCACCTTCCTACTATGAACCCTCTCTCCAAAATAATGAACCTTCCTATCCACCCCAAGCCCCAATAGACGATCCTCTCACTTTGTTACTCCAAGGACAAGAAGCCATGAAGCGGGATACACTTGAGTTTGTGACCAATTTGACCAAGGTGGTGCACACTTTAGCCCACCAATGCTTGAATACTCAAGGTACTTCCGTGACCACATGTGAAAAGTCAAAAGAAGAGCAAAGCATGAAGGAGAAATTGGAAAATTCGGTGGAAAAGGAGGAGTCAAACTTTGTGTTGGAACAATTGGAGAAGCCTATGATCATTGAAGAAAGGGGAGAAGTGGTTGAAGATCTAGGAGATGTTGAAAGTCCATGGGACTGTAGCATCATGGAGAACTCTTCCAAGAAGCTTGATATTGATGTTGAGGAGGGCGCGCAATCTCCAAGACATATCATCGTTGGAAACTTGGAAGCGGTTTATCAAGAAATGGATTCAATCATGGATGAATTTCTCTCTACAATGGAATCCTCTCCCATTGCACATGGAGTTGAAAGTATAAAAGAGTGTGCACAACCTCCCATACCCTTGGTGAGCAATGAGAAAGAGAGCTACCAAGAGGAAAACGTTGGCATGGTGTATATTGAAATTGAAGAATATGAAGAGGTTGATCAAGAAATGGATTTATTCATCAATGAATTTCTATCCAAAATTGAACCACCTCCCATTAGGCAAGAAATCAAAGTTCTTGAAGACAACACCAAGCTATGTGATAAAAGGGGAAAGGTTGAAATCAAGGAAGCTCGCAAAGAGGTGGAAATACACAAAGAAGAGCACAAGGAAGTAGACCTTGCATTGTCTAAGTGTGGGGAAGCCTCTCTTCCCAAGTCACCACTCAATACAACATTCAAGTGGGCAAAACTCTTATCCCTTAGCTTTAATTTCTCACTTGAATATGGTTTAATTGAAAATGATGGTCAACTTAGAGCTCTTTGTGGAGTTAAAAGTATAAGAGAGTTGTGCAGTGGATGGAAACATCATTCTAAGCTCATGATGGTTGTAAGCTCAACATTCAAGAACAATGGTTGGTGTAGAACCAAATTGCATGGGTCTCGGAAGTTGTTTGGAAGCTTCTTTGAGAATTCTACATGTCAACCACCCGGAAAGAAAATGTACGAAGATCAAATCGAAGACGGGTGTGAAGATAAGATATGGGATCCCGGTTCGCTATGTAAAGACCAACTATGGGGACTCATGTCTTGGGTAGAATTCTGCCCAAGTTTGATGAATATGGTTGGAAATTCTGTCAACCACTTGAGGAGCAAAGATCCTTGGAGATTCAAGGATGAGTACAAACATAAGCCACCATGACAATAAGCATCTCAAAATGTCCAACTTAAGGACTTAAACTAAAAGTGCTAGATGGGAGACACCCCACCATGGTAAACTCTTTCCATTCCTTTTTAAATTTGCCTCATAAGTGATTCGAGTTACCATTGTAGGTAGATGTTTCATACAAATTTGTTTGCACAATTTAATTGTTAGCTTAGTCACATGCATGTTGTGTTTAGTAGTAGATGAATAATATCAAAAAAATTGCATTTTTGTGAATTCGATGATGGTTGAGTGAATAAGAGTTGTGAACACTAAGGGGAGCACCCATGATAAATAAAAAAAAAAAAGAGGGGGCGCGCAGACGCGCACTACGTGCGAGCGCGCCGACTGTTAGATCCTGGAAGTTCGCGCGGACGCGCACCTGCCGCGTCCGCGCCGATTTGCTGCTGCAAATGATTGGGCCAAACCCCAGAGAGTTAAGCCATTTCTGGGCTAGCTCTAGGCCCCAGGCCCAACCCCATCTGCGCGAGCGCACGCATTGCGCCAGCGCGCCATTTCACAAATTCGTCAATGTACGCGGACGCGCACCTGCCGCGTGCGCGTACATTGCGCGGTGCCACCAAACTAGGCCATGGACCAGAGAGTTGGGCGTGCCTCAAGCCCATTCTAAGCCTAAGGCCCAATCTCATGTACGCGTGCGCGCATGGTACGCGCACGCGTCCCTGCCTCATATGCCACCCCACGCTTACGCGCACTGTACGCTCACGCGTAGATCTCCATTCCCCTCAATGCACGCGGACGCGTATATGCCGCGTGCGCGCAAATCTAGTGGCGCGACTCCCAGGCCATTCTCCAGAGAGTTAGGCCTGAGTTGGGCCAACTCTAAGCCCCTGGCCCAACTCCATGCACGCGTGCGTGCACGGTACGCGCACGCGTCCTTTCCTCTTTCTGCTCATCCCCGCTTAAGCGCGTTGTACGCGCACGCGTAGGGTCCACATTCTCTCAATGGGCGCGGACGCGCAAGGTGCGCGTGCGCGCCAATTCAAAATAAGGATAACCCTAGCTCGCGAGGCACACTGCGCAGTCGCGCACCCCACCCCCCAACCTCCATCTTCTTCTTCTCCTCACCCCAACTATCATCGCAGCAGCAACACCGGCCGCCGCCGCGCCATCTTCACTGCCGGCGACACGCCCTCCCTCATCATCGTCCTTCTCCCCCTCTTCTCTCACCACCACCCGTTCTCCCTCTCTTTCTCACTCCTCTCTTCCTCCTCTCGGCCAAACTTCCACCGCGCCACCATCCTCGACGCCGCGCCATCTCCACCGCCGGCGACTCGCCTTCCCTCATCACTCCATCCGACAGTGCATGTGGCGGGCGCATATTCGTGGCCTACTTCCGTTTCCTACATTGGTCACGAGTATGGCAGCCCTGGCTGATGTCCTGTGGTCAGATGATGATGTGCGACCACCACCAGCTGACGCAGATGACAGGGAGATTACTATCCCCTGGGGTGTTTGGGTGCACGAGAAGCCACCTGCTAGCCGCCGCTCTCGGGCTAGGGCTGTCATAGGGACACCTTCACCCCCAGCCCCTGCAGCTGGCCCATCCTCTTCTACAGCCGCAGCTCCTTCACCATCTACAGACCCTCCAGCAGCACCTGAGCCTACCTATCTCCTGGTCCAGCGTCTCTTCCGGTTCTTAGAGCGAGAGCGACACCATGTCAGACGCCGTTCGGATCGGATGGACCAGGCCCTTATCTCTCTGGGCGCTGAGCTACCTCCGCTTCCCGATTCTCCGGCCTCCGATGAGCAGGATCATCAGGAGGAGGACGCGGAGGCACCAGCTCAGCAGGATGCCCCTGACACTACAGAGCCAGCACACATGGAGGCACCACCTCAGACGCAGGAGACTCAGCCGGTCCCACAGCCACAGTCAGAGCCAGAGCCTATCGTTGTACCTCCCACTGATCCTCCGGTTTAGCATCGAGGACGATGCTTGGTTTTAAGTGTGGGGAGGGCACCGGTAGCATTATTTGGGAACCGGTGAACTTTTTTTTCGGTCTAGTTATCTCATTTTGCACATCCTTGTATATATTTTGATGCATTTGCATTTCTAGTTTGCTTTGGATACTTTTATTGCTTATTTTGGATTTTAGACATTTTGATGCTTCTAGATATTGTTGGATGCTTTTGGATATTTTTAGATCTTTTGGATGATAGATTCCGTACTTTTAGTGGATTCTTCTTTATACATTTTGTTTATCTTTGTTTTTAGTTTGCGGTTGTGATTAGAAAATCATGTTTTAAGTAAAACTTAGGCACCCTTTTTGCATATTATATTGATTCTAAGTGAAAAAAAAGAAAAGGGTGAACTAAGAAAATTTTTGAACTTTTCAATCACAACAATGCTTAGTCAAACATTGAGGTTTTTCAAGGAGTTAAATATAAGGCATTAACCCAATTGATTGAAAAAAAAGAATTTTTTGAAACTTGTCATGTATTAATCAAATGTAGAGACCTTATGCATTGATGTTCTTGTATTTAGTTTGAAAAAAAAAAAAAAAAAAGAAAAAAATAAAAGGGGACAAAATGCCCCAAAGTGAAGTCAATAAAAAGGAATCAATGCATAGGTGTTGTGAATCAAATAAAAAAAAATGCATGAGTATGTAAGAAAAAGTGAAGAATGGGTAGTTAGAATAGCTCGCATTTGTATAGGTCATTAATTAGGTTAGGTGGGAAAGTCTATGCTAATCAAAGATCCAAATCCTAGCCCACTTGACCATAAATGATCCTACCTTGACCCTAACCCCATTACAACCTAAATGAAAGACCTCATGATGAATGTATGCATGCATTGAATAAATGTTGATTGTTAGAAGAAAATCAAATTTTGGAAAACATGATTAGAAGAGAATTGAGCGAATTAACCCTTAAACACTTGAGTGAATAGAGCGGATACACATCCGGTGAGGGTTCAAAAGTTCAATCACATGTGTTCACCCACATTATCTATATTCTTGCAAGTTTGAACTCTTTTTAACAACTCAATACAATTGTGGTTTGGACTTGGTCCTTATTACTTAGCTCTTGTACTTACACATGCTCTCTTGGGAATTGATTTGTTTGAACTAAGTATTTCCAATTGCTTTAGATAGTTGTATTTAGATAGGACTCATATAGTTTAGTTGCATTCAATAAATGCCATACCCCTTAGTTCCTTCTTATTTTAGCATGAGGACATGCTAAGGCTTAAGTGTGGGGAGGTTGACAAACCCCAATTTGACGGTTTGTTTTGCATTGAATTTAGAACATTTTGATAACCTTTTGTCACATTTAGCCTAAGAATTAGCATGGTTTTGTTATCTCTTCCATGATTGTGCTTAAGTGTAAAAACATGCTTTTTAAGCCTTATCTTGGTGAATTCTAGTTTTCTTAGATCTAGGTTTAACTCATGCTTTGATTCACTTTTCATTTACCAATTCTTAATCTTCTCCTCTTCCTCTTTCTAGTTGTGTGTTTTACTAATTTTTATTCTTCATTTTGTTTTGGATATATTGTTGTTCCTTGGTTTTCTTTCAATAATGCAATTTGAGGTAATTCATGATAATTGTGATTTCCTTGATTGTTGTTGTTAATTATTTACATTCAATTGTAGTTAGAATTCATTCTTGTTGTGATTGACTATACTTTTCTTTTGTGCCTTCCAAGTGTTTGATGAAATGCTTGGTTGGATTTTAGTGTAGATTTTGTTCCTCTTGGCTTAGGTAGAGTAATTAGTGACACTTGAGTTATCTAATTCCTTTGTTGATTGATAATTGGAGAGATTGCTAATTGGTTTGGAGTGCACTAAGGCTAGTCTTTCCTTGGGAGTTGGCTAGGACTTGTGGCTCAAGTCAATTCATCCACTTGACTTTCCTTTCTTTAGTAAGGGTCAACTAAGTGGTAGCAATGAACAATTCTCATCACAATTGAGAAGGATAACTAGGATAAGACTTCTAGTTTTCATATCTTGCCAAGAGCTTTTATAGTAGTTAGTTTATTTCCATTGCCATTTACTTTTCATGTCCCTTATCCCAAAACCCCAAAATACAATCCATAACCAATAACAAGACACTTTATTGTAATTCCTAGGGAGAACGACCCGAGGTCCAATACTTCGGTTTATAAATTTTAGGGGTTTGTACTAGTGACAAACAATCTTTTGTATGAAAGGATTATTGCTTGGTTTAGAAACTATACTTGCAACGAGAATTCATTTGTGAAATTCTAAACCATCAAAAATCCAATCGTCAACTGCCCAGTCGCCGGTCTGCTCGTCGCCAGCGTTGTCGCGAGCTTGCCGCCGCCGTTGTGAAGGATCTGTCATTCCCTTGTTGCCGCTGGAGAGAGGGAGATCGGAACGAGTAAGGAGGAGGAGGGTTGTGTCCGCCACCATCTGAGCTCGCTGCTGCGGGTGATGGCAAGCTGAACTAGAGCCAGAAGAGTGTTTAGGCCGCCGTAGGTGCCGCTGCCGGACAAGGGAGTTTCGTCTCCGTGATACTGACTGCCGGGAGTGGTTCTGTGACTTCCGTGACCACCGCCAGAGCCTCTGGTTACTTCTACCGTGGCCGGAAAACTCTACCGGTAAGGGCTTTGAACTTGGTTTTCATTCGTTTAAGATTCCGGAAGCTTTATCACCTCTGTATATGGGTTTCAGTTACCAACGCCGGAGTCCGGTCGCCACTGTTGTTTGAGGTGGCTGCCGGGCTGCCGCTGAACCAGTTCAGAGACCGCCGCTGTTTGGTTCAGCCATTCCTTCTTCATTTTGGTAAGTATGTTTCGGAAAGCCTCACGTTAGTATTTCGTTGTGTTTGGTTAATGGATATGAATTTTGGTAACGTGGGGTCGAGTCCTGATTATTGTATATTGCGATTAGTGTCATTATGGTTATTGCGGATGTGGCTTGAAGCTGAGGTTGCGGTTGTTGATAATTTCGGGTTGAGGCGGAAAGGACTCTGTGACGCGTTTGAGTTATGGAATTTGCGTTTTGAGGTAGGGGCGCTTTCCGAAAACTATAGTTTATTATTGGAATTATTACATATGGATACTGATGTGAGATATGGTGTATTTAGTGATTGTATCTGCCGTATGTATTATTTGATTGACTCGAATGATTATGGATGTTTGTTTGGCTGAATTGTTGTGCGGCTTTGTGAAATGTAATGTTTTGAAGTGATTCTTTAAAGATTTGAAATCTGAGTTTAATCCGTTGAGGATTGATTTGACTTGAGTCAATTATTTGATGATGTGAAAAGTCGAATGCACTTTTGAATTCAGCCTGGTTTACTTTAATTGACTTGATGTTGGACCAATGATTTGTTACTGAATCGTTTCTTTAAAGCTTTGGAAATGAGTTAAATCGGTTGATATTGAGTTGACTTTGAAATGGTTTTCTTGAGATATGCCACTGAGGCGACTGTTGGATTTAGCTTGCTTTGAATTGATTTCTGGTTTTGGGCTGTTGAAAAGGAATGAGAAACGGTTTAGTTGGGACCCGAACCGGGTGGCAAAAGTCCAAGTTTTAGGCGAGGTGCTGCCGAAATTTCTACAAAATCCTAGTCTTTTTTAAAAAGTTATTTAAAAAGGATTGGATTTGAGAAGTTGTATTATTTGATTTATTAAGAGAATATTTATATTTTCAAGCTTAATTTATTTAGTGAACTTTATGCCTTTAGTTTGACTTATTTAGAAATGAACTATTTTTACCGTTTGAATCACTGAAGGAAAGAATGATGCTCTAATATTGATTTCAATGTAAAAAAGAGCTTTTAGTGATTTCAAAGGAATCTAGACTTTTGACTGAGTAATTAAGTTTGAGGCATTTTGGAAGAGTTAGAAAAATGGATTCCAAAAAGAAACCTAAAAGTGGTTTGATTCAAATGAACCGGTTCCTTTTCAAATGAGTTGATTTTTGGACCGGGTTGGAACTTGTGATTTTGTATGGTCGGTTTCATAATAAATTCAGTTTTATTTACTTGAACTGAGAATCCATGATTTTAAGAGTTTCAATGAATTTAAGGAATTGATATAGGTTGACCTTCCCTAAAGACTTGGGACTCTGCCGAGAAACTTTTGTTATAAAATCCCATTGTTGTATGGGTGATTTTGAATACTTTGAGATAAATCCTTAACTTGCCATGGTTTTGGAAGTTTTGGAAAGAAAATGCCGAGAGTGGCTTTGTTTTAAAAAGGGAACTCACTTTGAGTAAATTTGGCTTATGAGCCTGAGATGATTTGAGAAACGAGATTTCTAAAGCCAAGGCTGAAAAGAGTTGAAACTTGATTTCAAAGTGAAGCGATTTGAGAAAAAGTGATTTATGGCTTAGATGCCGGTTTTATGAATTTGATGATGTTGGATGGTGGAAGTGCTGTTTTGTTATGGGCCGAAATGGCTGTGTATGATTATGAATATTGGCTGGTTCTGGATTGAACAGTGAGCCGAAATACCTGTGTATGATATTGATTTATGGCTGTTTGCCGAATGAGTTATGGGCCGTATGGCTGACTATTAATTATGAATTTAAGCCGGATGGCTGAGATGGATGTTGATCCATGGCTGGGAATGAATGAATATATGCTTGAGATACCTGGGTAGTAGCAAGGGTTGTGGTTCGTCCCACTTGCTCCAGATCAGAGACTGTGACACCTGGGTAGTAGCGGTAGTAGTGGTGATTTCACTCGCTCCAGGTTGAGCTTTTAAACACCCGCCTGGGTAGTAGCCGCAGTAGTGGTTATTCCACTGGCTCTGAGTTGAGCGGGTAGTAGCAATGGGGTTGTAGCTCAAACCTACTTGCTCCGCAATGGGTGTTTCTGTTCATGGTTAGCTACCAGGACGTGTCGGGTTGGCTATATAACCGACAGATGATATCATCAGCCACTAGGGACAGGCATGCATCATATGCATCTATGTGACATTGTTTGGGTGTGCATATTGTACTTGGTTTGCCTATGTGATTAACTGCTAATTATTCTACTTGCTGTAACTGTTTGTTTGTGCTTGAACTTCCTATTTGTGTTTGCAACTGGGACTCTGTTGGATTGTGGTGATTGGTTGTTGGTTGGATATGTTTGGGCCTAGGGCCGTGGTTGAAATGAGATGGACTGATGGTTGGTTTCGGTTTTGTGTGTTTCCGGTTTGGAAAGATATAAAAGGCTATTTTGGTTCAGTATAGATAAACCTTTTTGAAAGGCTTTTGATGTTTTTGAGAATTGAATGGTTCCTCTTTCAGAAAAAATTTTTGACTTCACTTTTATTGAAAACCGTTGTTTTTGAAGAGAGGTATAAGACGGTTATTAATCACTGGTACGGTTTATCTTCACGTATCCTATTACAGTAATTCCTAAAAACCCTCTACTAAGAACCCTTTCGAGGATGATGTTCTCACCCCCTACATTTTTCCCCTTTCAGGATATGGGCGCAGAAGTCACAAAGAGTTTATTTAGTTGTTGATATGCTCTGTATTGCTTTAGATTATTATTCATTGTACCCTCGCCTTTATCTTGATACATTTCTGTAAGAGGGATAGGAATTGTATTGGTTAATGCTTGTAATATGATATATATATCTATGTATATATATGGATGTATCATTTATGAGTTTTTTGTAAGTTGTATGGTATCCATGGATGTATGTTATCGAACGAAAGTATTTTTGGCAGCGGTATTGCGGTTTAAAGTTTTAAACAGGCTCATATTTTAGTATTAAATAATATAAAAGTCGTCGTATTGTCCGAACTATCAGAGTCGCGCAGCCGGAAGCGTGAGTTTTGGTAGTTAGGGTGTTACATTATGGTATCAGAGCGGTCTTTCCTGTAGAGCCTAAGGAATGGACCAACTATGCTTCAATTGCATACTCTGAGCGTTTGTCATGTATTAGGTCTTGTCGAGTGACGAGAATTAGAGCTTTATGCACATGACGGTCTATTGATTAATGTCGTTAGTCTTTCATTGCATAATTCTTGGTATTAAGTTTAGCCGGCTTAATACTAGTGAATTATGTATATGAAAGCACTGATGGGTTATCATAGATGATATACGAGTTTCGGGTAAAGCGAATCGCGGGTTTTGGAAACGATGGAAACTATTTCTCGAGGCTATTCAGTTGTGTGTCTTGAAATTCTATTCGAGTCGACCTGTTCTTTCAAATCCTAACTTGAAGTTCTTGTTTGCTACTCCTCTTGAAAAGTAATTGGATGTTTCCACTCTATTTCTCTATTCATATGCATTATTGTTTGATCTCAATTGCTTATGCTTGTTTGGAATCCTTGTTGCATCTGTCTTTCTCTGTTTGAGTTCTTCCTGATTCAAATATTCCTTGATATAGCTTTGAACTTGTCTTAATGCGCTGTGCCTTTTAACTCCGGATTCCGAGTCCATTCTTGAGAAATTATTGATTAAGTTTTTCTCTTGTTTGACAGTGATTACAGCCAATTTTGAGGTTTTATAAAAAAATTGATGTTGATTAGATATATACTTATCTATATATGAAACTTTGAGATTTCTTATACAGTTTAACAACTATTTATCTCTAATACCTCGCCTGTACTTTTACTGGTTTACGGAATTGCACTTATTTTAAAAGATTTATGCTATTTATGCTTTTGCTACTCTCTTGAAGAATGTTTGTTGCTTAACTTTTCTTCTAGACTGCAAAGTGGTTTTTCCGCAAGTTTTCGACTCTTTCATGAACAATGTATCCGAAAGTATTTGTAATCGTGCTCTTGAGTTATGTGAGCTTTGTCTTGGGTTTGAAATATTCTCTTCTGTAAACTTCATGCTTCCTCGACTCAGCTTGAGTTTGTTTCAAAATAATGCGCTGAATTTTCTTCTTATTGGTCCTGTTGGATTTCTTTGATACAAGGGTTATCTTTGAAGTTGTCAATCGATTTATTTCTAGCAAATTTCATTGGTTGAGTGTCTTTGTTTACCTGGATTGGATACATTCTCCCAAATCTATGAGTATTACTCTTGACATATGTCTTTCCTTTCTGAATCTGGTATCCTTCTGAGTAGACTTGAGAATTGTTTTGATATCACGTGCGACTTGTAGACATAGTAACGCGATGCGTTAGTTCTTTAAGACGTGATATGAGTATACAGAAGGTGAAGCGGTAGGTGTGTAATGTTATGATGAGTTGTGGGTGTTTTGTCCCTTGCAAATTCTGGTACACAACTAAAAGAAAAGGAAGCAAAGGACCCAAGTCCTATCTCAACCGCCCAAGAGGAAGAGAGAATAGATATAGAGGAGGTAGTGGAAGAGGAGACACCACAAGCCATAGTTGAAGATGAAGCCCAACCAACAAGGAAGACACCCAAGACCAAAAGAACCTTGGAAGAAGGAATTGCTCAACCACTTCCATTTCCAACACTTGCAAAGAAAGCTAAAAAGCGCATGGAACTCGACCCTAAAATGGTAGAAATGTTCAAGAAAGTTGAGGTAACCATCCCCCTCTTTGATGACATCCATCAAGTTCCTAGATATGCTAAATTCCTCAAAGATTTATGCATAAACAAGGATAGAATTCTTGAATTGGAAACCATCCCATTGGGGAGTTCTATTTCCGCTTTGATGGGAACATTACCGGAGAAGTGTGATGACCCGGGCCCTTGTATGGTCACTTGCACCGTCAATGGAGTTCAGTTTAGAGATTGTATGTGTGACCTCGGAGCATGTGTTAGCATCATGCCGCTCTCCGTCTATCGGGTATTGAACTTGCCCCCACTAAAAAGGTCGACGGCAAGATTTGTCCTAGCGGACAAAAGCATAATAACCGTAGCGGGTGTTACGGAAGATGTATTGGTGAACATAAAAGGGTTGGTATTTCCGATTGACTTCTATGTCCTTGAAATGCCGTCAAGCGAAACCGAGAGAGCATCCTCTATCCTACTTGGAAGGCCCTTCTTGAGAACTTCTAGATTTAAGCTTGATGCTTACTCGGGGAACTACTCATTTGAAATTGATGGAAGAATTGTAAGCTTTAGCCTAGAGGAAGCAATGAAGCATCCACCGGAGAATCATTCTCTATTTCGGTGTGACCCAATCGATAACATAGTAGCC
>NC_029788.2:22732113-22737191 GCF_000816755.2 Arachis ipaensis
AGATCTTCAGATCTTCCTTTGAGACTTGTACATAGACACTTGACTTCATGTTTGTTAGTTAGATTTTAATGACAACTCCCCTTCATTTTGATTGACTTCATTTGCTATAGTGCTTAAGTGGCTGTATGGAAAAAGGGGTTTTGAAATGTTGAAAATGGTGTAACCACTTGCAAATTTAGAAAAATCCCGCCTCTCTACGCGTGCGCGCACATGGCGCGTCCGCGCACATGAGCAAAAATCCACCAATCGACGCGCAAGCGCATGGCGCGCGTCCGCGCTGATTGCTTTGCTGCCCCCATAGTACATTCTACAGAGAGTTAAGCCTCTCTCATGCCTACACTAAGCCACCAGCCCAACACCATTGCGACCTGCGCGCGCGCGCGCCCCTAGCCCACCTCGCTCCCTGCGCGAGCGCGCAGCGCGCGCGCACGCGCCGGTGATCGACGACTTAACAAAAAAAATAAAAGGGACACACTTACCCCTTCATTCTCATTCCACCTCCCTTCTTCTTCCACATCCTTCTCCATCTCACAAGGTATTATACTAAGCTCCCTCTTAGTCCATTAATCTCCTGTAGTTCTCACTCACTTAGTTGCACCACCCTTTAGGTAGACTTCCTTCTTCTTTTCTTCCTCTCTCCCTCCCCTCTCTAGTTACTTCCTTCTTTCTTCTTTGATCTTCATGAGCACTTAGGTCTCAAACTCATTACATGAATAGATGAATGGTGTTGCTTAATTTTCTTGCAATCAAAATGCACTATAATCAATAATAATGGATTGTGGAAAGTTACATTGCTCTCATTTTCACACAATCACATACTACTTGAAGGATGCACACCAAGTGTTTGATGAAAGGCATACTTAAATTTTGGACTCATTGTGACTACATTGCCTCTCACCAACCACTTTTGAGTGCACCCCCACTTTCCACAAACCATTCTTTCCATTTTCTTGGCTTGCCTCCCATTTATGGTCCCTAGGGTGTATGCTTCTCATGCTTCTTCCTTGCATGCCTAAACTACCCTTGCACCACAAGAAAATTTTTTTGCCTTGCGCTTCACACATTGTCCTAGTTACATGTTGCAGCTGTCATGTAACTAAGACACCCATATTCTATGGCATAACTTTTCATCACATAGAGCTCATGTATCTCCGCTTCTTTGGGTTTGATATTTTCCTTTCTTGCTTCCACAGGATGGTTATCAAAAAGGACAACGGGAAAGGCCCCAAGAAGCCAGCTTCCAATAAAGCCCGCCAAGAACTAACGGCCAAGCCCCTCCTAAAGAAGACTAAGGGCCCCGTTGACGTTCTAGAGAAGGACAACCCTCCAAAGGATTCGAACAAGTTTCCCAACCGCTACTGCGAACTTGTTTACTCCAGAATTATTGAAAGGAATTACCATCCGGAACCCCTCCTAGTCTTACCGGCTCACCTCAGTCCGATTGTGATGCCACACATTGACCGGAGGCATTGGAGATTCCTATTGAGGCAACCCACGGAGGCCAATCTCTCATGGGTGGTGGAATTCTACTCCAACTTCCACTCACCCCATCTCACATCAATATTTGTGCGCCGGAAACAAGTGTCGGTCACCGTGGAAACCATCCGAGAAGTCCTTGGGATTGCACCGTCAACGGATGCGTATGACGCCTACCAAGAAGTCTTGGCTGCATGCGTTGACCGCACCTTCGATTGGAGCGCGATCCTCCGCGTCATTGCTTTACCCGACGCATATTGGATTCGGGGAACCATAAAGCGAAGACCCAAGGGTCTAGATGTCCGCCACCTCACTCAAGAAGCTACGGCATGGGCCCAAATTCTAGCTCACTACGTGCTCCCAAGCACACATGGGTCATCCATCACCGCCGAGCTTGCCTTATTGATATGGTGCATCTTGACCGAGAAACCGGTCGACGTTCCGCATGCCATCCGCCAATCCATGGGGCGCATTCATGCCAAGGGAAATCTACCATTCCCCGCTTTAGTGACGGCATTAGTTGCGAAAGCCGGTGTCAACCGGGAGACTAAAGATAGGCGAACCTCAATACCGGTCGAGGGTGATATCATTCCGACCAAGAGATGCCTAAAACCCCCGGAAATCACCATGGACATTGCATTGCCCACACCAACTGGCCACGCCACCACTTCATCTACATCACAAAAATCGGCCGCCCAACGCCTTGAAGACCTTCACAACAAATTAGACCGCTATGAGAGGCGTAACCAACGCCGCTATGCTCATGTGAAGAGGCTTCTAAGCATGATCACCCCACCAATGGAGGAACCCGATCTCTCCACCTCCACCGCAACTTCAAGCGGAGATAGCAATGGCATTGGAGATGTGGCACACTCGGCGCACCACCACCCACTGCGCCCAACCTCTAGCACGGAGGACCGTGCTAAGTTTTAAGTGTGGGGAGGTCGACCGACCGATCTCTTGTAAAATCTTATGCATTGACGCTCTTGTATATAGAAAAAAAAATAATAAGAAAAACAAAAGAACAAAAGAAAACAAAAGAAAAGAAAACAATATGGAAAAAAAATAATAATAATAATACAGAAAAAAAAAAGAGAAAGAAGAGAGAAAAAAGAAAAGGGGACAAAATGCCCCAAAGTGCAGCTCAAGAGGAATCAATGCATAAATATTGTGAAACGAAAAGAAAAATACATGAGTATGTGGAAAAGTGAGGAATGGGTAGTTAGGTTAGTGCCTAATTGTATAGGTCATTATATAGGTTAGGTGGGAAAGTTTAAGTTAATCAAAGATTCAAATCTTAAGTCCACTAGCCATATATGACCCTACCTTGACCCTAACCCCATTACAACCTAAGGAAAGACCCCATGATAAGTGTATGCATGCATTGAATAATTGTTGATTGTTAGATGAAAAATAAATCTTGGAAAGCACGATTAGGGGAGAATTGAGAGAATAAACCCCAAACACCGAGTGATTAGAGTGAAAAAACACCTCCGGTGAGGGTTCGAAGCTCAATCCTTTGATTCCCGGCTCTCGCGAGCATTCCTCATGCAAGGTTGCGCATATTGCATTTGATGCTTAGAAAGTGGCAAGTCCCATGCTTTGACCACCATCATGCCCCATATGCTCGCATATGTCCTAAGAAGGCTAATTTGTTCCCAACCAAGTGGATAGTAGCACTAAGTCGTAGTTGCATGCATATAAGTAGGTTGCACTTCATGAGTCCTATACTTTTGTGATCCCTCGGTCTTCCGTGCTTCTTTGCATTTCTCTAAGCATGAGGACATGCTAGAATCTAAGTGTGGGGAGGTTGACAAACCCCAATTCCTAGTACCTAGTACTCTCGGATATAGATTGTAGATTTGTTTGATGAAGGATTTGCGTCGGTTTAGACTATACTACGATTGATCAATTGATAATTTCTATACCGGCAAAAATCTATTTGTCAATGGGGGAAAGGGTCGCACTGCCCAGTCGCCGGTCTGCTCGTCGCCAGCGTTGTCGCGAGCTTGCCGCCGCCATTGTGAAGGATCTGCCATTCCCTTGTTGCCGCTGGAGAGAGGGAGATCGGAACGAGTAAGGAGGAGGAGGGTTGTGTTCGCCACCATCTGAGCTCGCTGCTGCGGGTGATGGCAAGCTGAACTAGAGCCAGAAGAGTGTTCAGGCCGCCGTAGGTGCCGCTGCCGGACAAGGGAGTTACGTCTCCGTGATACTGACTGCCGGGAGTGGTTCTATGACTTCCGGGACCACCGCCAGAGCCTCTGGTTACTTCTGCCGTGGCCGAAAAACTCTACCGGTAAGGGCTTTGAACTTGGTTTTCATTCGTTTAAGATTCCAGAAGCTTTATCGCCTCTGTATGTGGGTTTCAGTTACCAACGCCGGAGTCCGGTCGCCACTGTCGTTTGAGGTGGCTGCCGGGCTGCCGCTGAACCAGTTCAGAGACCGCCACTGTTCGGTTCAGCCATTCCTTCTTCATTTTGGTAAGTATGTTTCGGAAAGTCTCACGTTAGTATTTCGTTGTGTTTGGTTAATGGATATGAATTTTGGTAACGTGGGGTCGAGTCCTGATTATTGTATGTTGCGATTAGTGTCATTATGGTTATTGCAGATGTGGCTTGAAGCTGAGGTTGCGGTTGTTGATAATTTCGGGTTGAAGCGGAAAGGACTCTGTGACGCGTTTGAGTTATGGAATTTGCGTTTTGAGGTAGGGGCGCTTTCCGAAAACTATAGTTTATTATTGGAATTATTACATATGGATACTGATGTGAGATTGGTGTATTTAGTGATTGTATCTGCCGTATGTATTATTTGATTGACTCGAATGATTATGGATGTTTGTTTGGCTGAATTGTTGTGCGGCTTTGTGAAATGTAATGTTTTGAAGTGATTCTTTAAAGATTTGAAATCTGAGTTTAATCCGTTGATGATTGATTTGACTTGAGTCAATTATTTGATGATGTGAAAAGTCGAATGCACTTTTGAATTTAGCCTGGTTTACTTTAATTGACTTGATGTTGGACCAATGATTTGTTACTGAATCGTTTCTTTAAAGCTTTGGAAATGAGTTAAATCGGTTGATATTGAGTTGACTTTGAAATGGTTTTCTTGAGATATGTCACTGAGGCGACTGTTGGATTTAGCTTGCTTTGAATTGATTTCTGGTTTTGGGCTGTTGAAAAGGAATGAGAAACGGTTTAGTTGGGACCCGAACCGGGTGGCAAAAGTCCAAGTTTTAGGGGAGGTGCTTTCGAAATTTCTACAAAATCCTAGTCTTGTTTAAAAAGGTATTTAAAAAGGATTGGATTTGAGAAGTTGTATTATTTGATTTATTAAGAGAATATTTATATTTTCAAGCTTAATTTATTTAGTGAACTTTATGCCTTTAGTTTGACTTATTTAGAAATGAACTATTTTTACCGTTTAAATCACTGAAGGAAAGAATGATGCTCTAATATTGATTTCAATGTAAAAAAGGGCTTTTAGTGATTTCAAAGGAATCTAGACTTTTGACTGAGTAATTAAGTTTGAGGCATTTTGGAAGAGTTAGAAAAATGGATTCCAAAAAGAAACCTGAAAGTGGTTTGATTCAAATGAACCGGTTC
>NC_029788.2:22737283-22749211 GCF_000816755.2 Arachis ipaensis
GACAGATGATATCATCAGCCACTAGGGACAGGCATGCATCATATGCATCTATGTGACATTGTTTGGGTGTGCATATTGTACTTGGTTTGCCTATGTAATTAACTGCTAATTGTTCTACTTGCTGTAACTGTTTGTTTGTGCTTGAACTTCCTATTTGTGTTTGCAACTGGGACTCTGTTGGATTGTGGTGATTGGTTGTTGGTTGGATTTGTTTGGGCCTAGGGCCGTGGTTGAAATGAGATGGACCGATGGTTGGTTTCGGTTTTGTGTGTTTCCGGTTTGGAAAGATATAAAAGGCTATTTTGGTTCAGTATAGATAAACCTTTTTGAAAGGTTTTTGATGTTTTTGAGAATTGAATGGTTCCTCTTTCAGAAAAAATTTTCGACTTCACTTTTATTGAAAACCGTTGTTTTTGAAGAGAGGTATAAGACGGTTATTAATCACTGGTACGGTTTATCTTCACGTATCCTATTACAGTAATTCCTAAAAATCCTCTACTGAGAACCCTTTCGAGGATGATGTTCTCACCCCCCTACATTTTTCCCCTTTCAGGATATGGGCGCAGAAGTCACAAAGAGTTTATTTAGTTGTTGATATGCTCTGTATTGCTTTAGATTATTATTCATTGTACCCTCGCCTTTATCTTGATACATTTCTGTAAGAGGGATAGGAATTGTATTGGTTAATGCTTGTAATATGATATATATATATATATATATATATATATATATATGGATGTATCATTTATGAGTTTTTTTGTAAGTTGTATGGTATCCATGGATGTACGTTATCGAACAAAAGTATTTTTGGCAGCGGTATTGCGGTTTAAAGTTTTAAACATGCTCATATTTTAGTATTAAATAATATAAAAGTCGTCGTAATGTCCGAACTATCAGAGTCGCGCAGCCGGAAGCGTGAGCTTTGGTAGTTAGGATGTTACACACCATGTTAGTAATAGTTGGCCAATTTGATGAACATTTTCTAGAGAGATTAGTTAAGCTAAATGTTGCTAACAATTCATCTTCATTAATTATAGTCTTCCTATTTTTGAGATTTTGTAAATCCGTAAAATTATAATTCATTTGTAGGCAAGTCTAGAAACTTAGCAAATTCATCCAAAGTGAGCTTAATTTCTTTATTTCTAACATTGGCTAGCAAGACACCATCTTCCAATCTTATTGTAGCATAGAACCATCTAATCAATTTTTCACCAAAGTTGCTCATATTGAATGCACAAAACTTAGAGAGTTCTAGTCTTCCAAAAGAAGAAAAAAGAACATAAAAGTGAGTTTGTTAGAGTTCAATATGACCAAAAAATAATTATAGCTTAAATAGTAAATAAAACATGCTTTAAGATTCATAACTTGTTTTAGGTTTGACTCCTCGTAACAACCATTTTGAAGAGAGAATTGCCATTAATTCAAAAATATTAGAGTCTGATAAGCGATGAGTTAGAGTTAATTATTTCAAGTCATTGTAATCAATCCAAATCCAGCAGAAGTCAATTTTGAAATTGAGAAGAGTGGTTTTCTAAACCTTGCAAATAGAAATTGGAGCTATATTCAAGACAAGTAACATTATAATTGATCACATAGTTGTAAAAATCAGACCGGACGGCCGGTTCGACTAGAAAACCGATGAATCAGACCAAATTGACAACCATTGTACTAAACCGTTTCTTTAGTATTGTTAATGCTTTTTATAATATATATTTCAATTTTTTATAACTAATACACACACCAACCTGCGTGTCGATGACGTCACGCTGACGTCAGCATGCGGGTTGTTAAATTTGGAAAAATACAATGCAAGGGGTAGGAGTCGAACTTGGGTCTTCTGAATTGAAGACCAAGTTGACAACCACTGCGCTACCCGTTTCTCTAGTATTGTTAATGCTTTTTATAATATATATTTCAATTTTTTATAACTAATACATATATATATATACATGGAAATACTTAACTCAATATTTTTTAAATTAATTATTTTTTAATTGAAGTACAAATTAATTAATTTTAAAATAAAAAATAATAATGAATATAAAAATAAAATAAAAATTATTTATTCTGAGAAAAAAAATTTATATAATTATTTAATTATATAAAAATATTTAGACCTTGAAATTATTCTTTGGATATAATTCATAGATTGTTATTCTTATTGTGTCTAATTAAGATACTATATAGTAGTATGAACTAATTATATGTCTATTTTTGTATTAGTTATTTATAGAATTCGACTTAATTGTTCTTAAAGGTAGCGTTTGGTGGAAAGACGGAGACGGAAAGACAAACACTGAGAGACAGAGACTAAGAGACAGGGATTGAAATAAATCTCAATATTCTGTTTGGTACAAAATGGGAGACAGGAATTGAAACAAGAATGAAACTCTAATTTAATTTGCACAAATGGTAAAATTGAAATTAATTAATTGAAATGAAAGTATTTTAGGTATAAAATGTTATTAAAGTTTCAGTCTCCATCTCTAAAAATTTCAGTCCCCTATGTCCCTACTTTTTGGAGGTACTGAAATATTGAAATTTTAGAGACAGAGACAGAAATTTTAGTACCAATCTCTGAACTAACAAACACGATACTGAGTCTCAGTCTCTCAGTCTCTATCTCAGTACCTCAAAACAAACGCTACCAAAATGTTAGTAAAAATATGTATTTTTCAAAATTTAATTTTAGGTTTTTGACTATTTTTATTTTTTATTTGCATAGTACCGAGTCAACTGGTTCAACCAGTGATCTACCGGTTGAACCAATGACCCAATGACCTAGTAATTTGACCGATTCGATTATCGGTTCGGTTCTGACAACTATGATTGATCATGAAATCTGAAATTATGTGTATAAGAATGAGAACTAAAAGACTAATAATTAAAGTAAATAAATTGAAAGTGATTGAAGAAATGAATTTCAAAAGGAATAAAAGAGTATTTACTTAAAGGTAGTTCCTAGATTCATCTATCTAATATTTAAAGTATTTTTTGAATGATGATCCATACTCGTTGTCACTTTTTGAAGTTTTAGAATATCTTGTCTTCATTTCTTACTGACCATCGTGAATGATGACTTTATTCTTTGATGATTATTTGTTACCTTCTATGTCTTTTCTTTTCGATCTTTAATGCCATCCTAATGACATCATTTATGGTCCAATATGGTTGTAGCTGAATGACATTGAAAATTTCTGTGTTCAGTCCTCTAAGATAACGTATAATGGTTTATTTTTCAAGCTCGTAAATATCACACATCAAAAGAAACACTTGGAACTCCATTGTATGTTCTTCTACAAACACGAATTTTACTTTAGATTGTGAAATTTGATGAAGATGTCTTGCCTATAATGTTCAGGAAGAAATTTGCGCTTAACACACCCACACTTTGTTACCTCGTTCCTATTATGCATGGATATTGACACGGACACAACACACGATACGACACGGGACACAGGACACGTAGACACACGAATTTAAAATTCTTATAAGACACAGGAACACATCATATATATAAAATATAAAGTATTTTTTAGATAAATTGTAATGATATTTTGGTATTTTATTGATATTAAAATATAAATTAATTTTTAATTATTTTTAATGTCTTTTTTAATTATATAAAGTATTTAAAATATTTTTTGTTTTAATAATTAATAATATATACTATTTCTAAACCCATTTCAATAATACATGTTAAGAACAAGGCTGGACACATTGACACGTAATGGTATTTAGGTGTGTCCAAGCGTGTCCGGTGAAGAATTTTTTATTTTTTATTAAGACACGATTGGACATGGAAGACACGTGTGTCAGACGAATGTCAATGAGAGTCATGTTTAAAATGTGTTTAACACACACAGAGGAAATAAGAAAAGTGTTCGTGCTTCATATCATAATCGTGCCCTCCTCATCACTTGGTGATTATCCTTTTGTATAACATGTACAGTTTATCCTATCTTTATCTTGCCACTATAAACCCTACAAAAATCATCAAACATGTTACAATTAGATTTAGAGTACAATTTGGGGAGAATAGTTATAAAGGCAAAAATGGACTATATTGATTCACCAAAGTTCATTTGTCATCTCAGCTAGTCGTTATTTGTTATAGTGTGGCACGAAAGTGCCAACTTACCAACATTTGGACAAAAAGGGACTAAGGGACAAACATGGTGTAATTTTTCAATTTCAAGAACGTAATTAGTGCAACTATTTTAGTGCATTCGGCCAATTTCAAGGATTATATTAGAGTTTAACTCTATTATTTTAGACAAATTAAATATGTTTTTTAAAATGTATATTTATGATGTATTTTTTAATATAAATAAAATAAATATTTTAATTATTGATATATGTAATTCTAAAAAAAATTATGTATTTAAATATTGTTCTTGCAGATAAAGTATATATGCATCTCAGACACTAAGCCATCGAGATATGTAAGGAAAGTTTTGGCCTGACCACGGGTTCAACTGAGATGTGATACGTTTGCAAACAACATGTATCTCTATTTGCTTAGTATCCAAGATACATGTGTAGTAATTTTAGGTGCACAATATAACGATATAGCTTCTAGCATATCATGACCAATGCTAGCCGCCAAGCGCTACTTCATGGCTTTCCATAGAGACTCTAGACCTTATATTAAATATGTACATATGAGCCTGTAGCGCTAGTCGAGATCGCGTGTTAGATAGATATAACAGAATAGGCAATAGTTAAACAGATAATATCTACATGGAAACATAGAAACCACAGAAGACATAGTAACATCATACATATATGCCCGAAAGTTCATTTAGTACATCATAGTTCACAAGAGGTTACGTTGTTGCTTATTCATGAAAATAATTATAGGATCCATTATTTATACTAATAGGTCCCGACTCACAAGAGTTACCCTAGTCTGGGACCCGTTCTAACTTATTTATATAGGTATTTACAAAAGCACCTACCTCTCTAAAATTCTATATAGAACGAGGGCAAAGACTACTACTACTATTGCTATTATTACTACTACTGTTGGTCATTGATCCCTGATAGCTGAAGAAACACGAAAGTGCTGTGCAAAAGTAAAAGAAGTTTCTTTGACCCACTGGTAATGCTACTACTGCTTGCCCGTCCCAAGGATGGAAACTCAAAAATGATCTCACCGGTTTGCACCTGCAGAATGAGAGAAGTAAGGGGTGAGAACCTAAGGTTCTTAGTAGGGTGCTACACGAAAAATCTAAGGGGTTCTGTGGTGCGGAATTTATAACCCACAAACTAATCGGCAAGTGCACCGGGTCGTACCAAGTAATACCTCAGGTGAGTAAGGGTCGATCCCACGAAGATTGATGGACTAAGCAACAATGGTTAAGTGATTTACTTAGTTAGACAAATAGAAAAGAGAATTTGGGTCTCAATTGCATCAAACAGTAAATTTAGAAAATTAATAAAGCAAGCAGTAAACAAGTTGTGAATAATATATGGAGAAAACAGTTAAGGCTTCAGAGATATCTATTTTTCGGATTGACTTTTCTTACTAACTATTTTAATCATGCAAGATTTAATTCATGGCAAACTATATGTGACTAAACCCTAATTCCTTAGACCTTTTTAGTCTCCTCTAAAATTCATCAACCGCCAATTTCTTGGTCACTTAATTCCAATTAGAGGGTGAAGTTCAATTCTAGTTTATATGCCACAGAAATCTTAATTACCCAAATATAAGAGGATTATATGTCACGTATCCCGTTAAGTCTAGATAATTAGAAATTTAGGAGAATATGTTTTCAAGCTGTTTTTCAAGTAAAGAGCTTTTCCAAGTTATACAAGAACTCAATTAGAACAAGGGTCATACTTCCGTTCCACCCAAATTTATAAAATAAAGAACGAAAACAATTCTTGAATTATAAATCAGTACATGAATTAAAATAGAAAAATAATAATATCAATCCATACAATAGACAGAGCTCCTAACCTTAACAGTGGAAGTTTAGTTGCTTATGGTTCAAAGAGAAAACTAGGATTCCGGTAAATTGTAAACTGCGGAATGAGGTTGTAGAGAAGAGATGAGATTCTTTTCCCTTTTATATCTAATCCTAATTAATGTAAAATATATTTTATAAAACTAAATAATATCTTTTCCTATTTGTAATTAAAATAAAAGATTTGATCAAAAAATAAATAATATCTTCGCTGCCATCATAAATTTGGACGCGGGACCACTTCTTTCCTTAATAATCCACGCCTAACTTGAGAAATCTCAAGTTAGGCGCAGCCTTGACCGAATTGATGGAAGAGAAGTATGGACTATTATATATCGTTGGAAAGCTCTGGAAGTTAGCTTTTCAACGCCACTAGAATCACATCAATTGGACCTCTATAGCTTGAGTTATTTAGGTTTGAGTTTAGAGAGGTCAGCGTTGACAGCATTATTCGCCTTCTTATCTTTTTCTACGAAAACTCCATCAAACCCATCCAAATACTACCTAAAATAAACAGAATTACACATGACTCAAAGTAGCATCCATAGTGGCTAAAAATTAATTAATTGTTGATTAAACTCAACAAATTAAATGCAAATTAACTAGAAAAAGATAGAAAAGATGCTCACGCATCATTCTGCAACCTAAGTCTAAGAGTTCGCATAGTTGTGTCCGTAAGTCACACAAACAAGTGCAAGAATAAATATATAGTAGAATAGTAAGCAAGTACAGAGTACAGGAAGTAGAGATAAATTAAAATCACAGAGAAATGCAGCAATCAAGTATGATGCATGTCTGGTGCCATGCAGGCCATGAGCTCATACGTCAGTTGACTATCTGCAACCAGACGTTACCCAGGACTAAGCCCGAATATGGTTTTTCCAACTACGTACGTTCTGCATACGTGCCTAATGGACAAAGCCACGTGCATTCTGGCAACTGGAAATCGTCACAAATCTTGACGTCATAGTATGCTAACATTTGGAGAAGCAGGTTTCAATATAAAATGGGCATCCCCACATCTTATGGTTCTAGTTCCGTCGGAGTTGAAACTCCTTCTCCCTAGATAATTTCTTAGCATGGTTCTGGTTCCGTTGGAGTAGACACTCCTCCTCTCCAGATAATCACTTAGCACCTTGGGGTTTACAGTTTTTTTTTCTACAACACTTTTCAAATAAACTTTATATCTAAGGGACTTATTTGTCCGTTTTTTTATAAAAACTTGTGCCCAATCTCTTCTCTTTAAATCTCTCAGTCTTTGTCACATTTACTATTTTACCCTTGGTACTTTTATATATTTCCAATTTTTCTTTTTGTACATAACTTCTTTTTTTACCGTTTTCTTTAGGCTTTTAGTCACGCTTTCACCACTAATATTATTACTTTACGATTTTACCCTCATATCCTTCCTAACATACCTTTTTACCCCTTAAGTTAATTAACTTTTTACATTTACTTTATGCCTAAAATTACCATTTTTAAACCTAAGTACTTTGATTTTACCGTTTAATTTTGTTTAGCGTCAAAATTTTACCGAATTAATCCTAATAGTTTTTGTTGACTTTAAAGAAACATTAAATTAAGTGATGATGACTAAACATTATTATTGGGTTAATAGCCCAATTATGTGTGTAACTAGGTTTGCTTATTGTGCAAAAATTTATAGAAATCAAATAGGCACAATAACAAACAAACAAAGTTCAATGTTGATTCAAGCCCATGTTCATATTATTCAACTTATTCATGGCCCATGGAAATACTTACCATCAAGGGAGGATGGTTCATTTCCATCTTAACTAAAAGAGAAAGTAATCAAACCAGTTCTCTCTCTTTCCTTCGTCACTCTCTTCTTTCTCACCCACGTGAAACATTCCAAAAGTAAAGCAAGAAAAAGGAACTCTAATTAGGATTCACATTAAAGATGAAAAAGTGGGTTAACAAAATCAAGCACGAAGAAACAAGTCAAATAAGCTAGGACTCTAAACAATGATCACATCCAAAGGCTAAATCAGAAAAACATTTTCATCTTTATGTTTCATTGAAGATTGTTGAAGAAGACCTCTTCTGCATGCACTGAATTGGAAATCTGATTAAAATAAAGGATATGGAGCTCTGCTATAAATCAAGGGTCAGGAAAATAACTTAGAACCAAAGCATAAATGAAGGGCTCAGATCCTTGAAGCAATTTGAAAAAAGGATAAAAAAGAAGATAATAGATATGGATGCATGTAAAAAATAATCACTGGTACTACTCTATCTTTCTTTTGCGTTGTTGCTGCTGCTATATTATGGGGAAGAAGAAAAACAAAAGTTGTTGAAGCTAAGTTTCAAGCTTTGAAAGCTTTACTCCTCTATTAAAGGGGTAAATGGCCAGAGATTGATTAAAGGAGTGAGCACACAGTTTGAATTCTCATAGCTTACAAGCTATCCCCTTTTTCTCCTTCAGAGTTTTATACTGAATTTTTTGTTTTTCAGTGTTCATCCTATCTTTGTTTCTTTTCAATGAAAAAAGCAATATGTGAGAAATCAGTAAAAGCCATTGAAAGAAAAGGCAAAGAGAGTTATTAGAAAAAGGCAGAAAATTATGTCAAAATTCTTTTGTATGCTTTTCTGTTTTGTGCACATGATCCTGAATGGATTCTCTTACTAAATTGGGTGAGAAATTAGTGGTTAAAAATCTAGGGAGTGAACATAGTCAAGTCTAGCTTGGGTAGAAGCTGAGTTTATCCCAGATAGGATTGGGTTGAATCCTAGAAAAATTGGTGTTTGTAATATTTGAAAGATAGTGAAAATTCTACTACTATTGTGGGAGAAACTGGATGTAGGTCACATTGCACAAGGTGACTGAACCAGGATACATGGCTATGTAATTTTCTTTTCTCTAATCTTCTTCTATTTCCTTTCGTGAAGAGACAAAATAAAAATGTCTCCTGTATTACCTTCATCTCAGAAGTCACAACTACTCAAAAAGTAAAAATTTACTTTGTTTCTGAAAACGTTGCGAAGAGACAAAATAAAATTGTCACTTAAACTTCTACTTGACAGACACTTCAGCAACTAAGTTCTCCTTCAAAACAAAATTAAAAGAAGGCAAAAGTGTTAAAAAAGAGGCCATAGATTCAACCTCCCTTTTCTAGGCCATTCTGAAATCTTCAGTTTTCTATGACCAAATTACTCTTAATATTTTTATTAAATGCCAATTTTTACCACTAGGGGCCTAAAAATTAATTTACCCTTTATTAATTTATTTACTTGTTCTAATTACCGCTTTTTACTATTTTACTTCTAACTTTTACTAAAAATTTTATTTAGGCCTAAAAATTTATTTTAAATATAATTTTGACCCAAATTTTTTATATAATTATTATTTTACCCCTGATGATACTAATTCTAGAATTTTTTTTGTTTTTTTAATTAAATCACATTTTTTACCCTCTTTTTATCCAAAAATGACCATAACACCCGTTTTATTTTTACCTACTTATTTCATAAGATTAAAAATATTTTTCTAACTTATTTTTAACTCTTTTTCACCCTAATTTTCGTGTTCTTAGTGGCTGAAATTTTCAGAGGTGCAGTTTTTACATTTTTTCTCCATTTTTAGTGACTTTTAAGGCTTGAAACTTAAACCCCAAGTGCATTCATATTTTCGGCTGTTACCACACAAAATTCAGAGGCAAATATATTGCATATTACATATATTTAGCAAGCCAAAATAGTGATAACTCATAGAATTTTCAAATTTGCAAAACAAGCACAAATTCACCACAGAGTAGTTCATATGAACACCGAAACAAGCACAAACATATTCTAACTAATCCTAACCCTTAACTCTAATTTAATTCAGTTCTTAGACCTTTCATACATTAGAAAATGTGCACACAAAGGAATGGTTGGTGATGGTGCATTTTTGTTTTTGGCCAAAAAGTGTCACAAAAACACTAAAATTCAATCACTTTTAGCTCGAATTTCTCTAACTCCTTAGGCGTACTCCATATGGGGTTCAAGAGAGGCTTTCTAGACACATAAGAGGACAAGAATTTATCATGATCACTGCTGAAAAATAGAAAAAAATAAAGAAGGAACAAGAGCTCACCTTGCTGAATTTTCGATAAAAACACGAGAATTAGTGAAAATGAGCAAGAAATTATATTTGTATGGCTTAGATTCTTGAAGAACACTTAAAGAACAATAGAAGAACAGTAGGAATGAAGGCTGGGACATAGAGAAGAAGCATAATTTTACTCTTTTTCCCTCTCTAAAACACGGTCAAATACTCACAAAATGCATGAAGTGTTTTTGTGAATTTCGTGATCAATGTTTTCTTAAATAAAAATCTGAGTCTTGGCTGAATTAATTATGATAAAAGAGTCTGAGATTTTTGTGGTCAAGGTATGCGAATTAATGAAGAAGGGGCGTAAAAACAAGGAAGCTTGGTCTACGCTTGCGTGTCGAGCTTATCCACAGTTAACCGCAGTTAGTTACTCAGGATTAAAAATACAGTAGAGAGGGGGTGAGAGGCTGAGATAATCTCGGCCTAGAGGCTGAGAAGGAGGGGCGTGTTGGTTGGAAAACAAGCAAGAGGATTCGGGGTCTCTAGGAGTCGTTTGCTGAATACTAGTAAAAAATTCGGGTCGAGATAACTTTTACATGCGGTTAAATAATTAATGGTTAAGATTTATTTTTAAAGAAATAAATCATGAATGAATGACTAATATTAATATTGGGACACAATTACCAAGGTAGAAATTACTTTTTCCACTAATTCCGAGTTTTTCGATTATTAACTTTTTTCGCACGCAAAACCGTCACTAAAAGTGAATTCCTGACTCAAAAAGTCTGTAGTGAGAAAAATAAATCAATGGCAATCAAGTGTTTACAAGTCAAATTTGACTTAGAGGAATTATTACCCTTATAAAGGCAAGTTTGACCTATCAATTTTCATTTTCTAATTTATTTTCGTTCTTTTTTACCATTGGCCTGCCTCACTAATAGTTATTGGGCTGTGATTCAAAATTTTGCAGAATAAATTACAAAATAGCAAGAAAAATTAATTTACCAAAAATCGGGTTACTCCGGATTCTGTGCAACTGGGATAGCTATATCCGAAACAATTTTTATATATAAGTTGTTTCACTCACCATATACCATCACATCCAAATTAATACATTATATTCTCTTCTTCTAGTATTCTTAGAAATGGCTAGTAGCGAATATTTATTTGTTATTATTGACCAAAATATGTCAAAAGAAATGATAAGAAGAGAGTGTTATTTGAGTTTATTACTCGTGTAATGCTACACACTTATCATTTAGAATATCTAGATGCGTTGAAAAAGTTCATATTGATGAATATGAGTTTAGTTGGTTCTAAGGAGATTGAGAATGTTAGATATAGATTCCTATTAGTTTTGGGAACAAATGATTTTGAAATCAGGAATTCTGGCTTCAATGTGACAACCACGTGCCGATAATGTTCAATGTGCATGGAAGCTATGCCATAATATGTGATGAAATAATTGTATGTCAAGGTTTGTGATGTTGGAAGTCGTAGTGGGCCTTCTAACTCTAAGCAATAGGGGTTATCACTAGTAGCCAATCCTCTTTACTGTATTGAACCAACTAATCATATGGAAGAGGAGGAAAAACCTGAGTCGGAGAAGAATACGTTGCTAATAGTGGGTCATTTAGTGAAAGTGGTTTTTCAAATGAGTTTGTGCTAGAAAGTTCAAGTGATGGGGATCCTCGATTCCATTTTCCTACAGCATTGGCTATCCTTAAGCTCCACGATGTAGCCAAATCCAACCTCTCTAATATATGGTAGGAGCATGTCAATGGTACTGAATAGGAGTGAGAGGCTAACACAATGAAATATTAATAATCGAGGGCTTTGTAAGAATTCATTATCGCAATTATTTTATTGAAAATTATTTTAACATAATTAAAATTATTC
>NC_029788.2:22749410-22761656 GCF_000816755.2 Arachis ipaensis
TTTAAGAATTATTTTAATATAACAAAAATTTATAATTACTCTTATAATTTAATTTTCAACACTTACAAAAAGTTATTTTAGAAAATTAAGCAATTACTTAAATTGATCTTTAAAGAATTTCACATCGAACATTTTGACCCTTAACAAGCTTTTATTCCCTAGAAGTCCTCTAGAATTATTCTTGTTAAACAAATTTGTCCCTCCGTTACTTCTAATCAAATTTTTAATATGTGTGTTGGACAAATAAGTCCGTAATAAATTTTATTATAAGACTAGGTAAAAAAATTTTTCTATATGATAAATTAGTGCTCCTTTAAAACGATGAAGAGATCAGTTTATTCGATAAAATTAATTTTCTAGAACTTCTTCAGAATAAAAATTTGCTAAAAACTAAAATCATGAAGAATTCGTTAAAGGCCAATTTGAATATTTATCCTAAAATTTTTTCTATTACAACTAGAAAATTATTAATACAGCCAAAAAATATATCTAAAAATGGGTAAACCTATTCTAACCTAGTCTTACATTATTATTCTATTCTAACTTAAAATTATTGTAATCTAACTAATCAACCATCTAAACCATAAAAAATATTTTCTAAAATAAATCGAAGAATATAACACCAATCTTAAAGTACAGTGTTTCGACAATGTGTCACGTCTCCTTTCATTCTGATTGTATTCAGATCAAGCCAAATACGATTCTAACATCTCATATAATGATGATGATGATGAATGACATTGAAATTTTGTATGTAAAATATAGAAATGAAATAGAAATGACATTGAAATTTGTTATATAAAACACACAAATTTTACCATGATAAACACAGAATTTGAATTTATTTTTATGCCACATTGTAAAACAGTTTATTATTTAAGAGTTAAGAGTATATAATTCAACTTTAAAATAATTTTTGTTTAGATAAAATTCTCTATTTTTGAAATAAAAAATAAGAAGACAAATACAAAATTGTGTCAATAACAAAATATAAAAAGAAGAAAAACATGTTGGAAGAAAAAAACGAAGGTAAAATATGAAGAAAAAGAAGTAGAAGAGGAAGCTATGTTAGGAGAAATTTCGGTGCCATAGTTAAAAAATTTCGATGATATTTTTAAGAATTTTTGGTGTTATTTTTATTTTTAATAATTAGTTAAGAAATTTTTTGTGTCACTGTTAAAAAATTTTGGTGTCAAAATTCAAAAATTTCTTGTGTCAAGTTTAAAAACTTTCGGTATTATTTTTCTGATAAATTTTGTACAATTCAAAATTTTCATCTTCTTCTTTTTTATCATCATCTTCTTTTTCTTGATATTCTCCTTGTTTCATTTTCTCATCATTTTTTTATAATTTCATCTTCTTAAAAAGAATAAAAATAAAAAAAAGTAAAGAGAAAATCAAACAAAAAAAAAGAAATAAAAGTGCCACAATAATATCAAAAGGAGGAGGAGAAAAAATAAAAAACACAACTGCAATAGAAGAACAAGGAGAAGGAGAAAACAAGCGAATAAAAATGAAGAACGCTAAGAAAAAGTCCATGATTCACGCACACTTTAATGTAAGTGCGTTTTTTAGGTTTGATCAAATTTAGTTAAACTTGGTTGATAAAAGTAATTAGATGTGTAACAGAATTCTTTTATTTATATATGAAAAATCTTATTTAGTTTTAGTTTAATTAATATTGTTTTATATTATGGTGGGGAATCTTTGTAATAAAAAAGGCGTTTATATTTGTCAATAAACTTAAATGGCATAGTTTTCTCATACTCATCTAAGAGATTGTAAACTCGAGTCTCCTATCTTCTTAATAAAAAAGAAGGCCTTCATATTTATCAAACAACTTATTTATTTATTTTTTAAAAAGCATTGCTTTTGGATCAAAGGCGGCACTGCCAGGTTCGTTGTCTTTGACTCACACGAGTCATCCTGTTATCTTCTGACTTGCAAAAACCAACACCGCAACGCCACAAACACTTTCATAAGCTTACTTTTCTCTCTCTCTCTCTCTCACAGGTTTTGAAAACCGATTCGAACTGACCGGTCGAACCAGTTAAACCGCAAATCGAAGGAATAACGGTTCGGATAGAAGTTAAAATCGAAGATTTGAAAAACCGATGTTGGACCGTCAAACTGGCCGAAAACCGGTTGGTCAAACCAAACCGGACCTGGCCGGTTTTTTAAATTTTGCAAAACGCCATCGTTTTGCTGGAATGCCCTAACCAATTACCCAACCCAACAACCTTAGCTCCACACAACGGCTAAACGCGAACCTATCCCTCCCATCACCTTCGAGCTCCTCCTTCCTCTCACTGTCATCGATCTCACTCCCTCAACTCCGTCCATCTTCCGTCGCCGTCGCCGAAACAAGCTTCGAAGCCACCGTCGTTATCGTGCAGCTCTGTTCCACCATCGTGCAGCTAGTGTTTCAGCTTTGAAAGCACCGTCGTGCAGCTCTGCTCTGTTCCATCGTCACCGGGCTCGCCTCCTTCCTCCGTCGCGCAACTCTATTCCATTGTCGCCGACGCTATCTCTGTTCCACCTGTCATCCCTTCGGTCGTGCCCTTGTCCCCCTCTTGCTCAGGATCTGCTCTACTCTGTTCTAGGGCTTCTAGCTTCTAGATATTTTTTTAATAATAATTATTGAATAATTATTTTTAGTTAATTTGTGACTTGTTATGGGGTGAATAATTGCTGAATAAGTGTTAATTAATCTGTGAATCTTGCTGTTTTTACTGTAAATTACTCCATTGTTAATGATTTTGATAATTCATCTGCAGAAGGTGATGGGGTCTTCAAGCTTGAATTCTTTGAAACTAAGTGTTGCACGTGGGGTATGCCTGTTTTGTGTCTTCTTCGCTGCTGTGCTCTGTTGCTGTTGTGCTGTGTTTTTGTCAATGTTCTGAAAATCGGAACGGATCGACCAGTCGGACCGGTTTAACTACGAACCGGCAATACTAACAGTCCGGTCAAACATGTAAAACCGGAAATCATAAAACCGGTAAAAAATTGTTAAACCGGACGAGAACCGGCCGGTCGGACCGAACCGGAACCCGGCCGGTTTACACAAAAAAGGGAAGCTCATTCGTTTCTTTCTCCCTTTCTCCCTTTCTTTCTTTCAGTCAGAGAAATCACCCAAACCCAACCACAAGGAGTGGCATACTGCCGCCGTCCGTCGCACTCAAAGTTCGCCATCCGTCATCTAGCTTCCCTCGTGCTCCAAATCTTCAACCCCTGATCGCTGTCACCGATCGCGGTTGCTTCCTCGAGCTCGGCGTCCATCGTCTTTGTCTGCTCAGCCGCGCTTCCGTCGCCGTTTGTTTGCCGTTCACGTTCGCGTCTTCGTTCGCGTTCTTCGCCATTCGCGTTCGCTCGCTGTTCACCGTTCGAGTTCGCGTTCGTCTGGAAGCCACGTTGCTCTGCTTCAAACTCTGCCACCAACCCGCGCTCTCCACTCAGCCGTCGAACTGCCCTCTTTTGTCCCCGCCGTGAGTTCCCTAAACCCGCCACCAGACAATACACTCACACAACACCAATACTCTTCTTCAAACTCTGCAACTTCTGATTTCTATTACAATAAGTAATTATTTGATTTGGTAGTGGTTTGGATTTTTTCATAGACTAAATTAAAGTTACAATAGTTATGTTCTCTTCTCTATCGCATTGAAATTAAGCTTTGAATTCTCTTATTTCGTTTTAATTTTACCGCACTCAACATGTTTGATGAAATGCTTTAACCATATTTCTGGTTGGTTTTATAATTTCGGTTGCTGCGACCTAATTTGTTGGATTTTCTATTTAGGTCTTGTTCTTGTTTATTTGCTAAATTGTTGTTGTGTATTTGTTGTTTATTTGCTGGATATTGGTGATCATTGTCTTTGAGATTATTTACTATGCAGGTTTAGTGTCATCACTGTTTTAGAATGTTTAATAATGTACTAATGTTTGTTGCTGTTCCTATGTTACTGATTCACTGTTCTTTCGGTGCTTTTTGTTGTTGTTAATCATTGTGATGAGCTTTGTTAAAATTTGCACTACCTATATTACTGAGTGTTCCTTCGGTGCTTTTTGTTGTTGTTAATCATTGTGGTGAACTTTGTTAAAATTTGCACTGCCTATGTTACTGATTCACGGATTCATCCTTCTCGTCATTATCATTGGCATGAACTCCGAACCAAAGCCCCAACTCTCTGGATAAAATTGTAATGAAAGCTTATTGGGACTTTCTCTTCTACTTAAGGTATGAATCAGAATGATGAGGCCAAGTTGTGAATACACAAGTGTCAACGGACTATAATATATATTGAATTTGTGACATTAGAAGGGTGTAATAATAACAATAATGGAGTCATGTTACTTGAATATTGAGGTTTAACATTTAAACTCTCAGCTTTTCAGCCCTGTTTGATTCTTCATCTCAGGCAATTGAATCGAATCAACCAGGCCTTCCTTTTCTTTTTCTTTTAGTTGATTCTTAATTTTTCTAATATATGTAACTTTCTGAATCAAGTGGATCAGATTATGTAGTTTTCTTGATTTGGGATATTTTCGAAGACGCATTAGAAGAGCTATTTTATTATTATGTTTGCTATAATAATATTCACATGTTCTGTATGCTTGTGATTGTTTCGGTGTTTACATTTTCTTTCCAAGTCACTTGCAGTGGTTGTTCTCTGAGTTAAGGCTTTGTATGTGTGTGAGAATATGTGATAATGTTGAATGCTGTTGCATCTAATAGGAGTTCTTGGAGTACCCTCATCTTTGGTCCTTTATAATTTATTTATTATTTTATTCTAAAACGGTTTTTTCGGTTGACCACCGGTTGGACCGGTTAGACCAATAAACCAGTGAACCAGTGACTAAAGCGGTTTGATGACCGGTCCGGTTTTCAGAACCTTGGTTTTTGTGTTCAATCAAAATTTTTCTTTGAGAACTTAGCTTTGCTATGCTTGATAAATTGTGCCAATTATGCATTTATTGAAATTGGTATGCCTCTGTAGATTCTAAATAGTGTGTGTCATGTTTCTGATTTTGATAATTTGAGTAGTTTATGAAGCATAGTTCACTGTTATTGCAAATGATTTGGGACTGCTTTTGAGGAGTGTATGAAGTAGATTACTTGCTGTGTTTGGAGTTGTGTATTAATTAAATTGGTTAATTTGTTATTTGAGCCATGTTACAGCTTGTTAAATAAAGTTTAAAGCTTCAATATCCATTTATTAGTTGGCAATGTTAATATTATTAATAATATTAATAATAATACTAATCACAAAGTGGAGAGGGATTGTAGAATTTGTCACATAGGTTTGGAGAGTGATAGTTCTGAGTCTGGTGTTCCAATTGAATTGGGTTGTACTTGTAAAGATGATTTTGTTGCTGCTCACAAAGTATGTGCTGAGACATGGTTTAAGATTAAGGAGAATTTGAGTATAAATCCCATCTTTACTTTATTCTGTTTAACTGCAAAATTTGGTTTTTGATATTTTTTAATGCTGAATTTGATTGATTCTATGGATATTTTAGACACCCTTTTGTTTATGATTCATGGAATTGAGAATTGGATTGTTTGATACTGCTCTATATGTATACTTGTTCTATGTCTCGGTACTGAGTTTGACAAATATTCTCAATTACTTACAGCTATGGTTTCCTTCTTGGATGGGATTTTATTTTTCCAAAAGAAATCATAGAGAATTAGGGTTGTGAATTGTTTAAAAAACAAACTTAAGTTTGTATTTTGATAAGATCATATGGTTTTGATTTATGACATTTCATGTAGTGTTTTAAATTTGGAAGATATTTTAAGATTTATATTAGACTATAATTATATTTTAGTATGTATATTTATAATTTATTTATTATTTTATTCTAAAACGGTTTTTTTGGTTGAATTACGGTTGGACCGGTTGGACCAATAAACCAGTGAACCAGTGACTAGAACGATTCGATGACCTGTTCAGTTCTCAGAACCTTGGTTTTATCATCTCTCTGGTGACTGGTTTTTATTATTATTGTTATTATTAATTGATGATTGCATCAATAATGAGGCGCTCCTTATCAAAATTCCCTGGTTGGCGTTTCGGCTTCGGACAATCCAAGTCCTTATTGGTATTGCTCTTTCTCTCGTTTACTATATATGTAACTTACTCTGTCAATTTATTTAGCTTTGGTCATGCAAATGCATTGATCATCAAGGTCTACTTTAATTTTCTAATGGATTAGGAAAATGGATTCATGGGTTCTTACATACACTAGCAACATAGTTATGTTGTCCTTGTCAATGACTCGTAAATTTGATAATAAAGTTGCAAGAATCTCTTAAGTTCTATGGTGAAAAACAGTCAGTCATTTAGTTTGTTCCCTTGTTATGGGCCGAATTTTGATTCTCGAAGCGATGGTAAGATTGTTGCATAAATCTTCTCTATCCAATCCCGCTTGATAGGAATTTTGTGCGGTGAGTTGTAAATATTGATAACCATTTGCATCTTAATGAAAATTGTTATTTTTTGTCCTTGGATTTTGTCTGTATTCTAATTAATAATTAGATTCTTCTTATTCCATGTTGTATTAATCCGGAGTGTGGTGGTGATGATATATCTAAGTCTTTGTTTTATGAGATTGTGGTTGGATAATCTGCAAATTTTCTAAAGCAGGTGAATTGTGAGGCGGGGTCTCATTGTGCTAGCAGAAGTACCAATGGTCAAGTCAATTTCAGTGGCAACTTGAATGAATATTCCACAAGAACTTATGAAACATCGTGCGCTACATCGCTTGACAATCAGCCAAAGGATAACTCTGTTTCTGATATGCTAGTAGATTCATTTGGACGGTTGCACACTTACTTGAGAATATCGTTAACAGAACGGTGCAATTTACGGTGTCAGTATTGTATGCCAGCAGATGGCGTGGAGCTAACTCCTAACGCTCAGCTTTTGACAAATGCTGAGATTTTGCGACTGGCAAATCTCTTTGTAAGTTCCGGGGTAAATAAAATACGGTTGACTGGTGGGGAGCCAACTGTAAGAAAGGATATTGAAGATATATGCATGGGGTTGTCAAAATTGAAGGGACTGGAGACATTGACCATGACTACAAATGGTATCACCCTAGCAAGAAAACTTCCAAGGCTGAAAGAATGTGGCCTTACTTCTGTGAACATTAGTTTGGACACATTGGTACCTGCAAAGTTTGAGTTTATGACAAGACGGAAAGGGCATGAAAAAGTAATGAATTCAATTAATGCTGCTGTGGACCTTGGTTATAATCCTGTTAAGGTATTTGCTGGTTCTGGTCTTGTTTCTTCACTTTTTGAACACCTCCCATGTTATTAGCTTCCCTTGTCAAAGTGTGAAATTCTTCACCGATTTATAGTTTTTGTACATATTTCTATGTTGGATTATTCTTGTGTGAGACTTAATAGGCATGTTAAATTTCAAAGGTAACCTGATTGATGCGTTTTAAGGTGTCCTTTATGTTTGTTGCTTCAGGTCAATTGTGTTGTAATGCGTGGATTTAATGATGATGAAATATGTGACTTTGTTGATCTGACAAGAGAAAAGCCTATTAATGTTCGTTTTATAGAATTCATGCCATTTGATGGAAATGTTTGGAATGTCAAGAAGCTTGTACCCTACTCAGAAATGATGGATAGAGTGGTAAGGTAGAACTCTGCAGGAGACCTCACTTGGATTTTTTGTGTTTTTTTTTTCCTAGTTGAGACCCTTCGTCACCATTTTTATTAAACAGATAAAACATGTTCCTTCCATAAAGAGACTTCAGGATCACCCAACAGATACAGCCAAGAATTTCACAATAGATGGACATCAAGGTAGAGTTTCATTTATCACATCAATGACGGAGCATTTTTGTGCTGGTTGCAATAGATTGCGAATACTAGCAGATGGAAACTTCAAAGTGTGTCTATTTGGTCCTTCAGAGGTAAGTCATATAATGTATAGTGGAAATTCATTTTGTTCTGCATGTCACCAATAATTGTTAATTGCAATTTGAAGAGTATCCGTGTGATGTTAGATATATGTGGAATATTTAATGTTTCTAGTGAAGCTACAATGTTATCATTGATGAGGATTTTATAGGTTTCTTAAAGTGAAGTGGGTATTGAATGAGATCATTAGGTAATGTGAGGAAAGGGCCTGGATTTAGAGTTGGTATTTGAAATACACAAATGCTTTTGGTGGATAAAATTTAGAGTAATGTTAAAGCAAATCTTTTGCCATTATTGTGCTGTGTTCCGTAAGTTGCTTTCTGCAAGTGATCAATGGCTTTACAGAACAATGGGAGAAAGAATAGGCAGCAACATATATTATAACATCAATGATTGAGCCTATGATTTCTACTCTCAGTCCTGAATTCTTGATATGGTTTGTTCTCAATTTTGGGGAAGATTCCTAATAGAGTGACTAACATAACTTTCAATAATTCATATTAGAAAGTAAGAGGTCTATACTACCTTGCAGAAAATGGATTTATTCACTAAAATTTGAAGTTTGTTCGTAATCTGGGAAAGTTAGATGAGAGCTTGTTTAATCCTTTCCTTGTGCTTCATGAAGATGAATTAATTCTCATTTTGAGTCTCTACTTGTACACTATTGGACCACTGGTTGTCTTCGCTATCTTCAACTCTAGAATGCATAATTATTAGATTAAGCAATGCTTGTTGCTTTTCCTATTAAATTCTAGTTCCTCATGTGGTATAACATATAATGTTTGCTTTGGAACGATGTTTAGAATTATGCATGATGTTAGGTAGCATATTTTGTTAAGTGGTGTGAGTTTTTTGGTCACCATTGATGAGTAGAGTATATTCATTGTTTGACTTGTTTGGTGGAAGGTCCGTTACGCAATTCGATGGCCTTATTTTACCTTAGATATGACAAATTATGTTGCACATTTTTCAGATTGAATGCCCATTTTCTTCTTTTCCTTTCTAATAATTTCTTAGATGCATAATCATATGAACCATCTACTCCTAAGTTCATCAAGGACTATACCTTAGACTCAGCTTACACCTTAGACTCAGCTTACGGATATTCTTCTAAACTGTGCCATGAAAGCAAAGTGCATCTCACAAAAATATTGGATCATGTGAACTTGACAAGTCTGTTCAGGCCAAACCTATTTATGCAGTGATATGGACACTGGACAGTAAAAATCGGCCATTAAATATATATTGGATTGGATATTTACTGTGTCGTGTGTAACTTTAAGCAAGAGATTTTTGTGATATTTTAATACCGCCTTGTCCTCTTGTAGGTTAGTTTAAGGGATCCCTTGCGACATGGTGCAGAGGATGATGAGCTTAGGGAGATAATAGCATCAGCGGTATGCACTTTTTGATTATTGCTTGGATTCAAAATTTCATCATGATAATTTAGAAATTTAATTTATCTATCAGGATTTATTTTCTCATCCAATATGGTGGAATTACATTTGCTTTCAGTTTTAATGTAGTTTGTTGATTTCGGCATCATAAAATCTGTTATTGCTTTTTTATATTGTTGTGTAGCAACATAGTCGGTTATATACTCCTTGTTTAAGCTATGTCATCTGGAAGGTTCTTCTACTATAATGTTCGAGTATTCTGGCCTTCTCTTTGGTGTAGGTGAAGAGGAAGAAAGCTTCGCATGCTGGAATGTTTGACCTTGCAAAGACAGCAAATAGGCCCATGATACATATTGGCGGATGAAGTCTTGTCATCTTCTCTTCCCCACTTCCTTAACTCCATAAAGTTAGGGTTTGCTTGGTGATAATGTTATCTTTTTTTCAGGAATTTCCAAAAGAAAAAGTATATCATGAAAATGAACACAATATTCACTCTTGTTTTTACAAAATTATGAAAATAGAAAACACTGAATGAAAGCACAAACCAAATATGTCCTTATGTGTTCATTCTCTTAGGTGTGTTTGTGAGATGGGGTTTTAAAGGGGAAGTGGTGAAAGTAAGAGTTTGAAGAGTAATTATAAGTCAATTTGTCTATTCAAATCTTTCTTTCCCTTCCTCTCCTTGTAAAGCTTCAACCGCATTATTAGAGCTGTAGTTAATCGAAGTGCCTCATTGTGTCTAAGTTTAGGTGTCGTGTGTCTTCCAAAATTTGCTTATATTCAAGGAAAACCATAGCTGCCCCAGCCAGAAGAAGGTCCTGATCGTTCTCCTTATGGAGTGATACAGTTTTGTCTATTTACTTTAGCATATATATGGTCAAATGTTTTTCGGCCTACATTTTCAGATCTTGTGTTGATTATCAAGATAATTATGTGTTGTTTATAAAGTTGAGGTTATTTATTTGTTGTTTGTATAAGCCAGATTTGAGGGTCAATAATCGACACATTATTCTATGCAGCTAGGTGGGTTGTAACAAACCAAATCTACAGTGTCTTAGATAGTGTCTTAGATAATGCACAGTGCTTGCCCAAAAAAAAAAAAAAGATAATGCACAGTGCAGTATAACAGTTTGAGGCACTGTGAGTGTGACTAGAAAATGAACTGCCTTTGTAATTGGGAAACTTTCTGGGATAAAATTATTCTAAATCGGGATGCACAATTCTAAAACGGCTCCGAATCCAAACACTAACACCAACAGCCACCTTATGACTCAAATAGCTTTACTACTAAACTAACAAATAACTGTATAATGAATCAAACATATTGCACATCTAAATGTGTGTGCATGTGTTCTGTCTCTAATTAAAGAAAAGCATCTAAAGTAATAGAAAAAACACAAAATTAAAAACCGAATCACAGGAATCACTTCTGTAAATCTTGCATCCTTTTATTTACTTTTCCTAAAATCCCCTAATGTCGCTCTTCCTAACCAATCAATACATCATAGAAAACAGGGCTAACAATCATAATAAAATGAAAAAGTATAGGTAACTAACAATATTTTTGAACAATATGTAAACAATGTGAATTAATAGGGTTAAAAGAGTAAATTTAATAAATAGTATTAAATTAGGATGTAATATACTTGTATTTGATTAGTGATTGTTCATGTTGATCAAGATAGTCATTGTTTATCTAGCACTCTCCTAATAAAATAAACAATCCGTTTTGCTAGCTTTTCGTCACAACATTTATAAAAAAATAGTACAAATATTTAAATTCTAATAATTATTATCTGTGCCAAAGTCGGTCATGACTCAATCTGATTCTTTTGCTAAGAATCTGGTTCTTCTACCAAACACAGTTAATCAAACAAGTCAAATACCTCAATATATTTTCATGGGAATGAAATCCTAATAATATATTCACCAAACAAAGTAAAATTATCAAAATAAAGTTGTGTTTCATTATTATGCTATCTTCCAAAGTAATTATTAATATATATCCATGATGTCTTCATCAGATGATTATTCCACCGTTTCACTTCACACAAAAGCACGGTTCTATTTAGAACATGGGAATCCAGGTGTTGTTTTTTGGACAAGAAAGATTGTGTTAATGGTGGTGATGTTCCCTGACTAACAAAGGAATTGGAATTGGAGGGGGTAGTGGGCCTTTTGTTTTTCACAAATATTCTGCAGCCTACTAATTTTAGTGATGATGATAATGGTGGTGGCTAGTGGTGATGGTAGAGGAGTGAATGGTGATGGCAAATTAGCAATGCAGCGGTGGATGAGGGTAGGGGTGAGCACGGGTCGCAGATACCCGATCACCTGTCCAAACCCGAATCGAACTAAACCAATGACTCTCTCTAGTAATTGGTTCGGGTAACGGTTCTGGGGGTGCGAAATCCGAATCAACCCGTAGACCAGACCATATATTAATTAAATAAAAAAATAAAAATTTAAAAAATATATATGCCTTTTAATATGTTTGGATTTTAATGTCTTTAGTGTTTAATATGTTTGAATTTTAATGTGTTTAGTTTTTAATGTATTTGGTATTTAAGATGTTTGGATTATTTCTATTAATGTTACATGTTTATTGTACTTACAGAATTTGTAAGATAAAAATTTCGTTTTTTTATTTCTTTTTAATGATCGGGTATCCAATTACTCGAACCAAACCAACCTGTTTTTAATCGGTTTGGTTTGGTTCGGGTATACACACAAAAAACACAAATCCAAACCAACCCAAATCAATTATAATTTAATTGGTTCGCTTCTAATTTTACCTTAAACTTGAACCAACTGACCCGTGCTCACCCCTAGATGAGGGTTTGGATTATGAATTAGGGTTGAAAGATGGTTGGATTGGAGGTAAAATTATAAAAAAAAATTGACACT
>NC_029788.2:22761864-22764277 GCF_000816755.2 Arachis ipaensis
TGTCAAAAATTTAACAGCTTAGAGAAAATTAAAATTTATTTTAAATGTTAAGGACATAATTAAATTAAATCAAATTAAATATTAAAATAATTTTAAAAAATTTATATACTTTTATTTTTTTTTGACAGTGCAATTAGTTTGTTATGTCAAAGAAGAGTAGAGAAGAATTAACCAAATCAAAGACACGTGGTGTTGTCTGAGAAGTGAAAAATTTTGAATTTTACTTTAAACATAACCCTACGCTACTAAAGTATTAATACAATTTTCTTATGAATCCCGTTAGGGTGTAAATAGAGTATTTGTACAATGTGTACTATGGGCTATTTATTTGGCCTAATATGAGTTAAAAAATGAACATTCAGGGTAAAATACTATTAATTTCTCAAACACAATACACTCATACTATCCAGAATAACCATCTGAATACCAGGAATAATAAACATCTGATATCCTACTGAATCGAACATTCCTATACCCCCGTTGTACATATTGTATAGATACTCCATTGCTTCCCTATATTTTCTCTTTTCTTATATCTATACCACTGTTCCACTTGTAACACACTATTCTACTAATTGAATTGGGGGCACTAAACATGTTATACTTACTATACCATCATTCAATTTACATTGGGTTAAAAAAAAATGTAAATTGGAAAAGTCTAGGGAGCCAGCAGTTTTGTTGAATTTTGGTCAGCATGTAGCCAGCAGAGAAAGGTGAGTCATTGGATAAAATCTCACACCAATCTCACACCATTATCATTGATGACTATTTGATGGCTACTAATCACAAAAGTTGCTGGCCCCTAGTATTGTTCATGTAAATTTACTATGCCTTCTAATTTTCAGCAAAGCAATCGTTCTCTTGGACGAAACAATGTCAAACAAAAATAAGATGAATGGATAATATCTGTCGATAGTGGAAACAGAATCAGTGTGAAAAACGGTATTGGCAGAAAAGCAAGAATGGAAATGAAAATTGGAACCCAGTTTGAACCGTGGTAATATGTGATGAAAGAAGAAACACCAAACGCTATCATCATGCTTGTGATGGAAACGAATTGAGCAATCAACCCAAATAGAAGCTTGAAAGGCAATGATCTGAAGTAGTTATCCTCTGCATAACTTGAGTCGAGAATGGACAAGAACATTAGTATTGAAGCTGAAGATGATATAAGAGCGATTGCGTCGGAGATGGCGAATGTAAGGAACAATGGTTGTGTTAAATAGGTTGGGGTTCCCGTGGTGCTGTTGCGGCCACCGGGGAGGTTGAAGGTTGCAGCGAAGACTCCGGTGGCAATGAGTGTTGAAACAAGCATGCAGTTTTTGGCTGTGTTCTTTGTCCATGATGCTGCCTCTGTTAATAAGTCTTTGTGCTCCTCAGTGAATAATGCATGGGGTGTTTTGCCATCGTAATTTTTCAAATCCTTGTATGATGGTAACATTATTTTTTCCACTTCCTAGAACATCAAAAATCAAATGAAAATGTTTGATAATAAAAGAAAATCATTCAAAAATAACCATAATTTATCTTATTTAATATTCATTAATTGTTGCAACAATTAATAAATATTAAATAAAATAAATTCTGACTGTTTTTTTGTCTTCCCAACATTACGGAAAATCAAAATATAATATGCCTGATATTAATGCATGTATAGTGACTTTCACTCCATGAATTAATGTTGCATAATTAAGTGGTGATGCTGATCAGAAATCACCAATTGTTCTAATTAATGGTTACTAAAGCAGTATTGGAAAATTTAAGGAACTTATTGCATCAAATAAAGTCTTTTTAACCTAATCTACTAACTTTAACATCGTTAAATTAAGAGAAATTATTTTAAGGATTTTGTCATCCACTTCCCATACTAAATCCTATATTTAATTTAAATTTTTTATTCAAATATTCCATTTATATATCTTTAAAATGTGGTCCTAAAACATTTAGCGTTTGTTTTGAGGTACTGAGACAAAGACTGGGAGACTGAGACTCGGTATCATATTTGTTGGTTCAGAAACTTGTACTAAAATTTTTGTCTCTGTCTCCAAAATTTTCAGTATTTCAGTACCTCCAAAAAGTAGGGACACAGGAACTAAAATATTTAGAGATAGAGACTGAAACTTTAATAACATTTTATACTTAAAATATTCTCATTTCAATTAATTAATTCCAATTTTACCTTTTGTACAAATTAAATTAGAGTTTTATTCTTGTTTCAATTTCTGTCTCCCACTTTGTACCAAACAGAATACTGAGATTTATTTCTGTTTCTCAGTCTCAGTCTTTTTGTCTCTGTCTCTCCACCAAACACTACCTTAAATTTAGTTTGAGTTTTTATTTTGACAAGTAAAAATTCAAATTTAAAAAAAAAATATTAGATTAGATATTTTAATTTATAACAAATTTTTAT
>NC_029788.2:22764331-22767454 GCF_000816755.2 Arachis ipaensis
TTTGTTTTGTATAAATATTTTTTTTTATCAAATTGTCTTTATTTATTAGAGATTTATTTATTCAATACATATATTAAAAATTTTGCCGAAAACGATAAGGAATCAAACTGAAAAGAATAATTCCAGAAACTTTCAAAATGTTATTAGAAATAAATTTATTAAAAATTCTTTGAAAATCAATTCCAACGTTTATTCTTTCATTTTTTATTACATGCTACAACCAAAATCAAGTTAATCTAGACTACAATGCCTTCAAACTTAAAATTTCCCCAAAAATTGAAAGAAAAAAAATCTGAATATATTGCATACCTGGAACCATAGTAGTTCATGTGTCATTTGAAGAGCCGGTCCAGAAATTCGTTTGAGCTGAGCTGAAGGTGCTAATTTTGCAGCATGATGCAACATATTGTTCTTTTCATGGTCTTCAAAAGTAACAATCAAATCTTTGATGGCACCTATTTCATGTATAAGATTGAATATACTCGAATTGCGATGCAGAACAGCAATGTGGATTATGCTTCGATTTTTAGCATCCACTTCCCACATCAAATCAGGATCTGCTCTCATAAGCTCAGCAACAAACTTAAAATTTCCTAGTTTTGTGGCATCGAATGTTATTTGTGTTGGAAGACTTATCAATTCCCTTAGCTTTGTCTCTGTGTGATTCATGACAAGTATGTTCCAAAGTTTCCTAACAAGTTTGATCAATGGAGTCACACCTATATCAAACATACTTGTTATTAGTATTAGAATTGCCTCTTCGTATCAGCATAAACTTTTGAAATAAATGATTTTATGACAATTAATAGAACATTCTTATGGATGAAATGTTTTTTTGAGGCAGCTATAGTTTTTCATTTTACTTACTTGATCCCATGACCAGGTTTCTAAGATTCCATGGACCTTGATGGGTAAAATCAGCAGGCTTTCGAGCCAAGATATGCAAACCCGTCTCATTCTCATCATTCTGAGCTGAAGCTAGCTCTTCATTTTCTTCCAACATTTGTAAAGCCAAATCTGCACATTTATTGTCCAAAATTTAGATTGTTGTTTAATAAACAATGTACATATTGAAATATGTTTTAACAACCATACTAGGTGTATACAAATTAGTCACTCGTAAATAGTAATTCATATAAAATATATGCTGAAATATAAAAACACATTGAAAATGAATTAAACAACACGTGTATAGTTATGGTAATGTACTCACCATACAAACCATTGTCGAGAAGAAGGAAGAAGATAAACCTCTTGTCTTCTTCATCTAATATGTCACTAGTCATGGGAAACAGATGCCTTGTCATACCATTTTTCCCCTGTAATGCAGCCAAGTAAAGAGGAGTCATCCCTACACCACCCCTTTTCCTTGGTAGCTCACTATTTTTCTTGATCATCATATCAGCGATCTTCATGTTCCCGGATGCGGCCGCGGAGCAAAAGGCATTGTTCTTGTTCTTATCTTTCAGTTCGAGATCATGTGGATCAAGTTTTTTTAGAAGCTCTTGTACAAAGTGAACATGGTTTGATCCTGCTGCAACTTGGAGTAGTGTTTTCTCACTCCTCTTTACTATGGCTGCTCTTAGCAGTCTATCATCTTGCTCTATCATGTGCTTAGCTGCATTCCAATCTCCTTTTAATGCTACCTTTAAAAGGGGTACGCATTTTTCGAAGTATATCCCTGAAAAATTACAGTCTCTAAATTTTATGAGTGACTTAATTTGATTATTGATTATCGATGCATGACTAACTCACAGGTCAAAACAAATTCAATAATAGAGTATGAATCAGTTTAAACTTTAAAAATATACAGAGTATGGTATCCATAGTATTTGTTGATAAACTATGCTAAGTGTACACTAGAATATTCCGTAAAATCAATTATTGGAGTAGAATACACGTTTAAAATGAGTTAAACTATACGTATTTATACACAAGTACACAGTAATTGATTTTAGTATACAAATAACATTTTTATTTATCGTTACAATTTTTTCTCCTTTTTTAAGCATATTATCGCACTTTTTACAATTATTTGGTTAGAGTCCTTTTTGAATATAAAATCGTTATTTGGTTATGATGCCAAAATCATCATTTTTTTTAATCAATTATTTGAGATAATTTAGTATTTTTTTTAACTCTTTAAATCTGCTAAGTAACTCAATTATGGTGAAATAATACTAGAGAATTAATATTATAACCGTTAATTTCAGCTAACATACACTATAGTTAATTATCAAACAAAATCAATATAAAATCTATTAAATACGAGTTTAGTTAAATTTGAATTTTGGATATTTTTAATTTAATTTCAGATATTTTTTTCTTACGTTAAATGTTGACTACAATGTTAGTTGTGCAATATTAATTTTCAAAATTTTTTCATTATGTTATTTCTTATAATCTCAATTACCTTTTTTAAATGTTGTAAGTTAAAGTTTCATAAATCAGTGTAGCATAGTTAGCAGCATAAAACTGGCTAATCTTCTATTATTACTTAATCACATGGAGCCATGGAGGTTAGAGACAATAAAAAATCAATTCAAATAGTCTAAATAATTATCTTGTTTTGTATTTATTAAACATTAAAAAAGGTATATTTTGATCATTTGGATTAATTTTTTATTATCTCGCTAGTATTATTTAAGAGAGAGAGAGAGAGAGAGAGTTACCATTATCTTGTATTAGTTCAGAGGAAGAGCATTCATCATTTGAAACAATCTGCACTACATGTGATTGGGGTGATGATTGAGAAGAAGCAATAATACCAACCATCTCTACTTGTGATGCTGCTGCTGCTGTTGAGTTAGCAACTGCCTTTGCCATTTTTTTTCCTTTCAAGTTTCTTTAAAACAAAATTAAAATTAATATTTCATGTACAAAAGAAGAAAAAAAGTGACTAATTTTGCTTTAATTTCATCTATTGTTATCTTTTTAATCAACGGTTCAAGCCTTCAAGTTAATAAACCTCTTCACACTACTTTAACATATTTTCTCTCTTTTCTAATAGCATTACATCATTTGATGGCAAATTATGAACCAAATTTTTTCACCCAATAAATAAATAAAAATAATCAAATTATTTTTGTCAAAAATGAATTTAATGAAATTAACATACATGTA
>NC_029788.2:22767502-22768547 GCF_000816755.2 Arachis ipaensis
TTCTGCGTATTCTGCGTATATATATATTCTTTTTGAAATAAAGATAATGCACATGCTCATTTTATTTTCTTTGTATCATTTAATTTATTTAGAAAAATAATTAATAATAAAAAATAATTAAATTTTAAATTTTTTAATCATAAATTAAATTTAAGCTAAAAAAAATTTAAAGGCACAAGCATACATATATAAAAAATTAAAGGCACAAGTAGTTATTAACGAAAAAAGTGTTGAGAATCCCTCCAAAACCGTTGCTTTTCCTATTTCTTTCTTCATTTGTATGTTGAAAAAAAAAAGAACCATGATACTGATCAGACCAACTTAAGGTTGCAAATTTATTTCTTCTGAGTTAAAATTAATATATAGCTACCAAAAATCTTAAGAATCAAAGAATAATAAATAAAATGGAAATATTTTTTATTTCACAATTAAAAAATTAAAGGCACAAGTATACATATTTAAATTTCTTTACATATATTTGTGCCTTTTGATTTTTTTTAGCTTAAATTTAAATTTTTTATGATTGAAAAATATAAAATTTAATTATTTTTCATTATTAATTATTTTTTCTAAATAAATTAAATGACACAGAGAAAATAAAATGAGCATGTGCGTTATTTTTATTTCAACATATATATGTGTGTGTAGAATAATATAAAATAACCATTTATGTATGAGAAAAAATGATTTGATTGCTTTTATTTATTTATTGGGTGAAAGATTCTGAAATATAATTTGTCAGCACATAATGTTATGTTATTAGAAAAGAGACAAAATATGTTAGTTAAAGTAGTGTCAGAAGTTTATTATTATATATTTTTACTTTATTAGTATGAGAGGTTTATTAGTGTGATGGGAATAGCATTTATTGAAATGCTTTTGATATTATATGTTCCATTTTCACTGGCAAGCACTTTTAAAACGGGAAATTTTTTTTTTCTCTTGTTTTTGCTGATGTGAAATGCGAAATGGTTAATAATTTTATCTTATTTTTGTAATTATGGTGTGCAAAAATTGATCTTTTTATTTTAGTATTCCTTAATCG
>NC_029788.2:22768968-22769299 GCF_000816755.2 Arachis ipaensis
TAATTATATGTATGATATTTTATATTTTTTATATTCTTCAAACTCATTTAGAAAATATATAATAAAAGATCATATTGTATATTTTTTATTAAAAAAATCCAATTTTTTACCCTCACTCACGGTGGTCTAGAAATTGGTGTTATGGTATATTATTTTCATGTTTGACGGGCTGCCCCCCCATACATGATTGTCCATTTGTCCTATTCATTCTGTCGTTATTATTTCAGCAACTTGAACAAAGGACTACACTACGTGTATTCACCTGATTAGTCACACCATTCCCTATTAATCTATTATTTTTATTTTCACCATCACAAAATATATTTTTGGA
>NC_029788.2:22769476-22788811 GCF_000816755.2 Arachis ipaensis
ATATATATAGTATAAAAAAAGTTGAATAAATAGCTTTTTTTTTCCATATATTATGAATCTTTTTTGGCTATTGACTAGCAAAACAAAAGTCTTTGCAATACACATTAGACACCTTAAAATCATCCCAAAATGACTTTATTAATTGCATGATTTTTCGAAGGCGGCTGTCTTCCTATGCCCGCTTGCTAAAAGAAAATGAAGACTCTATCTTGTAAAGTGAGAGTGATCTATCTTCTAAGAATAAAATGGAAGCTTTTCTGTTCTGGATGGGGTAGAGGGTATTTAGGAAAACACAGGAAGGAAGGAAGAAAGAGAACGCATCAAGATTTAAAGAGTATATATTAAAAAATAAAAATTATTCCGAGAAAATTAAAATTGAGAGGGTATAGAACTCATTTGTTTAGACTTATATGATTGGACTAATGTATTATCTGATGATTCTGATACCATATTAAAAGTGTCATGAAAATTAAAGTGGAGAGTAGAGAAGAAAGAACAAAGAGAAGAATAGTGCATATAAACCCAACTATGTGAATTTGAATCTACTACATCGTATATATGTAGCTAGCAGTAGAAGAAGTGGATAAGTAACTGATCTAACTACCCAACGTTAGTAACTGAATCGTAACAGAATCATTCTGGCAAAAACATTAGGAGAAACCGAAAAAGAGAAGATGGGAATCGGAATATTACCTATTATTATTTTAATTTGCCCACGGAACCTTTATATTCTTAGAAGTGCCTTCAGTTCCAGAGAGAGAAAGAGGGGACTGAAATCCCAACCAGATGCTTCGGAATATATATCTGCATACAACAAGAATTTTCCAAACATTCAGTGCATATATTGCTTTCAAGTTTCAACACTTGTTGATGTGCAGTTTTGCACTCACCACCATGAATTTGAAACTGCTGATGAAGCTTCCTATTTTCTGTCACGCGAAAAACTCTAGTTAAATATACAGAAAGGTAAAGAACCTATCTAAATATAATTGATTAATTGTTCACAGGACAACAACATTTATCTAATGAATATTATAGAAAACATGAAAATATAAAGATGATAAAATGGGACCGATAGATACATGGTTTGGAGTATAATAGTATATACTATATAGTGTCCAAATGATATTTTGGGACAGTAATTAAATTTTAAATTTTAAATAAAAAAACAACTTGTGCATCACATGGTTATGGTTTCTAGCTTCTACAGTAATTTAATTTTTATTATGTGTGCATAATAAAAATTTTTAATATAACAAAATTTTTAAAATTTTTATATGTTTTTTATTCTTTCTTAGTACTAATTTAAATGTGTTGGTTTCTAAAAAAATAATGTGCTGTTTTATATAGCAATTTTAAATTACGTGATACCCCAAGATCCTTGTTAATAGATTCCGTCCTCATGTTGCGGAGATTGTTGGCCCGCTTCAAGGAGAATTTATTCCGAGACGAGGAACTCCTAACAACATCATTATTGCTCAAGAAGTCATTTACTTTATGAAGAAGACTAAGGGTTAGTTTGGCTAAACTTCTTAAATAAGTTCTTTTAAAAAAGGAGCTTAAAATATAAGGACTTTTATTAATAACAACTTTTAAATAAGTTATTTTATGTTTGGAAAGTTATTATAGAAGTCCTTGTTTTAAAGTTATGCATTAAATAGGAGTGATAAAATAGCTTTTGAAAATAGGAGAAGTCACATTTTTTAACTTCTTCAAAAACTCTTAAATAACTTTTTGAAAAGTTAAAAATTTATCTAAAAATTGTACCAAACACTATTAATGTAACTTTTTATAAGTCAAAAACTAAAAAAACTAGCTTTTGGAGTTTAAAAAGTAGCTTTTGGAGTTTCCCAAACGGACCCTAAATCAAAGAAAGGCACACTGGCCTTTAAGATTGATCTGGAGAAAGCTTATGACAGAGTTGACTGGAGGTTTTTAGCCCATACCCTTAAGAGCTTTGGTTTTTCCAATCCTACAATTAATTTGATTATGAATTGTGTCACTGCTTCCTCCTTATCTATTCTTTGGAATGAGAATCGTCTAAATGACTTTACTCCTAGTCGGGGACTTAGACAAGGAGACCCTATCTTTTTGTGTTGTGTATGAAGAGATTAGCGTGCTTTATTAGTCATCACGTTGATTTGGGCTTGTGGGAGCCGATTGCTATTTCTAGAGGGGATCAAGAATATCTCATTTAATGTTTACGGATGACTTACTTTTATTCTGTAAAACTACAAAGAAACAAGTGCAAAATGTGATGTTGGTTTTAGAAATTTTTTGCAAAGCATCCGGGATGAAGATTATTGTGGAGAAGTCTAAAGCGCTTTGCTCTAAGAATGTCTCTGCAACAAGGAAAGAGGTTTTCACTGGGGTATCCTCTATCAGATTTGTCCAAGACTTGGACAAGTATCTTGGAGTTACCCTTAGCCATTCTAGGGTGATCTGTTCAGCTTTCAATAGTGTCCTGGATAAGATTCGAGGTAGACTAGCAAGCTGAAAAGAGAGTTTACTCAATCGAGCTAGTAGACTCTGCTTGGTTAATTTTGTTGCAGTCGCTATTCCCACTATCAGATGCAGGTCTCTGTTTTTTCAAAAAGAATCATAAGTAAATTGGAGTCTATGATGAGAAATTTTTTTTGGGAAGGACAAGTTGATGAGAGAGGATTGAATCTTATTAGTTGAAAGGTGCTGGTTACTCCAAAAAATATAGAGGTTTGGGGATTAGAGATTCTTATTGTGTGAATATTGCACTTCTTGGAAGCTAGTTTGGACTTCTTTCCAACAGCCAAACAAGTTATGAGTCCAATTGTTGGATGCCAAATACCAATCATCTTTATATGACTATTTTAGTTGTCCTAAGAACAAGGGCTCTCCCATTTGGAGGGGTCTTTGCAAAGCTTGGAAAGGGTTGAAGGATGAGTTTGCTTGGTGTATTGAGAATTTGAATCAGAATTTTTGGTTTTGTAGCTGGAGGAGAAAAGGACAGTTATCTAATGAGATGGATTATATTCACATTTTTATTCGAATCTCCAGATACAGGATATTTAGTCTGTTGGTAGGTGGCATTTAGATACTATTTATTCTTCTTTATCTCAAAATCTAAAAGGTAATATTTTTTCTTACAATCTAGATTTGCAAGCAAATCCGGAAGTGGGTTGATATTGATTTAGGTCTACTGCCAAAGTCATACGCAATAGTTACTTGTGGTTGTGTAAGCAGCTGTTTGATTGGGAGGAGTGGGAGAATTGGCTTTGGCTTTGGCGTTAGCTTGTTCCAGAAAAGCACAAGTTTTTGGCTTGGCTGTGTCTTAAGGAGGCTCTTCCTACTGCAAGTTTTCGGTTCAGAAGAGGGATGTTGTCATCGGATAGGTGCCCAAGATGTCTTTCTAGTCAGGAATCGATTTTACATTGTATTCAGAATTGTCCAAAAGCTCAGCTTGTATGGCATAGGTTGGATATTTCTTGTCATCCTTTGGATTTGAAGAATTGGTTCTTGTATCATAGCAGATAGCATTCGTTCAGGTTCTTTTCGAGACTTTGGTGGATATGACGAGTAAGGAATAATGACATCTTTAATTTTCATAAAACATGGCCTCCAGAAAAAAGTGATTTGTCTGGCATTAACTTTAGAAAATGAGCTTAGGAATATTTTCTAATTACAACGTATGTCCCTTCCCTCTATTCTAAATGGTTTTCGGAATCCTCCATCCATTGGTACTTTCAAGATTAATTGTGATGCTAGTTATCTTGGTTCGGGTGATAGTATTGGTTTTGCTTGTGTTATTAGAGATTGTAATGGGAGTTGACAAATGAGGTGTTTGGGAATGATTGAGAGTAATAATATTCTTCAAGGAGAATTGTTTGCTATTTGGAGAGGATATCTCTTAGCTTGGTATGTGGGTCAGCGAGATGTTATTTGTGAGACGGATTGTGTGGAAGCGTTTAATCTTGTTACTAATCATCAAGATGGTTTTGGGTTTATTGATCCGTTGGTACTCAAAATAAGAGATATCATATTTGGAATTAGCGTGTTGACTTTCGTTTGATTATGAAAGATGCAAACACGGTGACAGATATTATAACAAAGATGGCGATGGGGTTACAACTTCATCATGTGAAGCTTCCTTCACCTTGGGAGGAGTTTAAGAGTAATCTTAAACGGGACTGTCCCTCTATTTAAACAATTCTTTTGTTTTATTTGTTTTGTTTTGTTTTGTTTTGTTTTGTTTTGTTTTGTTTATTTAAGTCACCAAAAAATTACGTGATACCCCACCTACTAATTAGGGCTTTTTTACCTAAATGCGCATCTAAAAAACATTAATTCCCATAATGCGCATGGGTGGAAATGTTTCTAAAAACGCGCATTGCCATTTCTTGGCCTGTGCCCGTGAAATGGATTTGAACTCCATTTCACTCAAGGTGCCCACGAAATGGGTATCCCATTTCCATGGTGGCAGCAGCGAAATGGAAGGAAGAACTCTAGGCAGGCAGGCGCAAAATGGGTGTACGGCCGAGTTAAGACTCCATGTCTCTTGTACCGGACACGAAATGTGACAAATTTGTGTGTACTGCACACAAATTGGAACAACGGCTAGGCTATAAAAACCCTTCTCCAGCAGAACTAAAGCCACATTTCTAATTCTCACTTCTTCTCCCCTTTCTTCTTCTCCGAAAATTCCACTCTCATAGAAGCTGCTTTTTCTAATTTTTGGGTGTCATAATGGCATCTGAACATATTTATGTGGTCATATATCCCAATGGTGAAATTTCGTATACAGCTGAGGGAGTGACCTTTATGTGTGACGACCCACTTTGGATAATGATTTCCCCACAGTCGTGTCTGCAACAACTAAAAAATATGATTATGATGAACACTGGGCTGATTGGAAAAAAGGAGATCAGTACGCTTATTTACAGGATGCCGGTTGCTGTAGCAAGTTCGTTTACATATCAGAAAATGCATATTAAATCTGACAAGCACGTATCGATGATGTTTTCGTATCATCGTAGCATCGGAAGCATCTATTCGATGGAACTCTACATGAAGCTCCAAGATGTGGGGGCAGCTCATCTAGTTCGAATAACGTGGAGGAATTGCGAAATTCCAGTGCTGGTGAAGGCATTCCATTTTTGGACATAGGTAGGGCTCGCAGTCCGTCCTTTTAACGCCTTCGTGGCCCCCACCCAGAATACAGAAATTCCTGACCGACGTCCCTTCCCCAATGTCCATGTCGTATATCCGGAAGGAATGGCCGACGGGTTGGCTGACTCCTCTGAGGAAGACAAGATTGAGAATGATAGTGGAGAGGAAGCAGAAGTTGTTCCGGAAACCCAACCGGTTCAGGGCGAAAGGGTCATCCCAACTGGTGTTGAACTGATAAATGTTGCAATGGTTGGAGGTCTTTCCAGCGGCACCCCCGACCAATACCTGCACCTCAGTCTTGGTCCAATGAACTTGACAAATGCAGATGACATACCCAGTAACTATGGTTTGACCGGTGAAATGGAGCTAGAGGTTGGCTTGAAATTCCTGAGTAAGGATGCAGCAATGCTTGCTATTAAGAACTACAACATCCGTCGAAGTGCAGAATTCAAAGTAGTGGAGTCAGATCATACTAGGTATGTTTGTCGATGCAAACTTTTTGGTGACCAATGTTGCTGGATGGTGAGGGTTGCGAAGACGAGGGCGTCCAGATTTTGGGAAGTTCGAAAATACCAAGGGCCTCACAGTTGTTTGGCGTCCGCGACTTCACAAGATCATGCTCAACTGGATTCAAATGTCATATGCCAGCATTAACCTGAGCTGGATCTTGAACTGGAGAGTCTGGGACCTGCATCTCCTCAACTTCGACAGCCTGATGTCTTCCACGGCGGGAATGATGGCGTCTCCTGTCCTGTGGAACTGCTGGTAGTTAAACAACTGGGCCTCTACCGTACTCTGCCGGAGCCCCTCGCGGAATGTCATCTCCTCGGAGATCATGGAAGGCCTCCGGGGGTGACAGAAACCTCTTTGTTCTCGAGCAATACCACCTGTAATAATCATGACTGTGATGCAAGGTATCTGCCCTATCAATCTCTAGCCGATATGATACAGTTCGTCGGTTTGCCCATACTTCAAACCATGTCTGCAGGCGGATGGGCCACCATCCATCATCGTTGCGAGCCGACTGGCGATGGAAGGTGTCTATGTTTAATGGAAGGTTCGGTGGACCTTGTTTGCCACCGAATTGCCGCATGACTCTATCGATGTTAACAATCTCGATCCAGTGGAACAGAATAAGTGGCACGACCACCGTATAGAAATCCCCATGTGGAGCTCCAAAAAATTCCGCAGGCACCCTCGGCAGAATACGTGCATCCCTGTACGGCATCCACAGAAACTACCAAAGCCGAGTGTCAGTTACACAGGTAGACAAACTTTCAGGGACAAAACAAAATCATGCGAGAGTCATGCAACAGGAATAGTTACCTCATCCACCTTCAAATTGTCCAACCTAAGCCGGTGCCTTTGTAAGCGTTGCTCGGCATAATCATTCTTTTCTCTCTTGTCCACCCACCTACGAAAGAACATCATGATCATAACCACATTTAAATAAAAATGCAGATGAAATAACAACACAAGTCATAAATACGAAAGATATGTAAGAAAATATATTACGTTGTAGCTAACGGAAACATGTATGGGCTCGTCACGTCCGGTGCCCAGAAAGGAAGTCTGAAGTATATCCAAGACATCAACAGTGTATGACAACCAGACATTCCCTCGATGTTATAATCAGTCGCTAGGCACATGCCTCTATACAACCAACAGAGCACGGCACTGCCCCAACTATATGTACTAATGGCATCATAGTTTTCCAGGAGAGGAAGATAACGTACGTGAACCGTGTTGTTCGCTTTGTCAGGAAGTAAAACGCCACCCAATAAATACATAACGTAACAACGTGCATACCGTACGAGGGCCTCCTTAGGAGAGTCAAGAGGCATCTGTTGTAGTCTATTCCTGAGCCACTTCAGTTTTATGTTATACTTCGTGGTCCCAACATGTCCGTCAGGAACTTCTCCAAGGAGTTCCTTACTCCATTGCCAAATATCCCTCTAGTGGAACTTACTCCATGACCTTAGTGTGCTGCTCACCGGCGATTGGTAACCCCACCTGCATGGCAACATCCTCCAAAGTGATAGTACACTCACCCCATGGGAGGTAGAATGTATGGGTCTCAGGACGCCATCTCTCCACAAGAGCGCTAATCATTGGGTTGTCGTACTCAAAACGCTTTATCAGAGACGCATAATAGAAGCCGGCTCTTCTTAGATACAGCTCAAGCATCTGCCTCCTAATCTCCATACTCGGATCTGCTTCGTCTACAGAGAAAACATCGACCAGCGTGCCATGCGGAGTCAACACACATGCTGGCTGAAATTGAAATAGATCAAAACACAATTATTTAGTTTACAACAATTTTTTTTAATTATTAACAAAATTTTATTTTTTTATTAAAAAAACTCACCTTAACATGTAAATGAGCATAAATATGAAATTCATCCAACCTATTAAGGTTTTCTTCCACATTAATTCCACTTCTACTTATTTTTTTAATAATAAAAATTACTACTCCAACACAAAATTTTTTCACCCAACCAACAGATAAAACTTTCTCATGCAACCCACTACTTCTCTTCTTTTTTTTACCTTCGAATTGGTCCTCTCCCCTCCCTTCACCTCCTTTTATATGCTTCACACTCACTAGACAACAATAAATGGCCTCCCAATCACCCAATACATGCTCGTACGGAAACTGCAACACTGAGACTTGCTGCTTTGACTGCCCCCCTCCATTTCATGCCTGCCACACTTGAGGATGGCCATTTCGTGTGTGCCTCCCATGAAATGCTCAACTCGTGGATGTCATATGTGAGTTGGGCCATTTCGTGTGTGCCATTAGTGAAATGGTGCATTACGTGTGTGCCATGGGTGATATGGTGCATTTCGTGTGTGCCATGTGTGAGGTGCTCCATTTCATACCTGAAACAAATGAAATGGTTTGTGTCAGTGGCCAGGACCCATTTCGTTGGTGATACTTGCGAGTTGGCCGTGCGCATTTTCAGAAACATTTTCAGCCATGCGCATTTTGGGAATTAAAGTTATTTGCATGCACATTTACGTAAAAAAGCCCACTAATTAGTGAGTTAAAATCACCTATCTCTCCTATTATTTTGAAATCGTCTATCTTTTTTATTATTTGAAATCACCAATCCTGTAAAAAAAATATTTAAATTATTTATTTAAAAAAAAATTCTCTGTAATGGAGTGTCCATCCACGAAAATAGACAAATGAAAGAAAAGGTAAGTTAGATTAAGGAGGAAAAAATGGACTTTTTCTTCTAATGATATGGTCTAATGTTGCCACTAAACCGTATTAAATATTTAAATTAGTATCAACCACCAGAATCCAGATGATGTTGTATCCATATAATCACGTAGTAGTGTATGACGAGGCATTCAAGGATTTGATTAATTTAATTAAAATTATGGGGACACTTGATTTGAAACAAGCTATAGTGCGCTGGATATAATTTAATTAAACGGAATATATCTTTTTATTTTCCATTCTCATTTTTAGTTTTTGCTCTTAGTTTTGTTTTCCGTTTCTATCTTAATTTCTGTCATAAAGAAATATTGCTCCCATTCTTATATCCTTTAGATTATTATTTTCTGTGAAGTCTCATTTTTCATCTTTTTATATTGATCATTTATATAAAAGTTCTAATAAAAAATAAAAAACAAATAAAAAATTATTATTACAACATATAAGAACACAGTCACATAGCGGTGAAAAGGAAAAAGGACGCCGCAATCAAAGACAATGAGGCAGCGAGAGGTGAAGACACGATGAGCACTGAGCAGAAATGGCGAGGAGTATGGTTGTGATGCTATGGGAGATTGGGATTTGCGAGTTCTAACCTTATAGAGAGAAGGAAAGACACTTTTAAAATTAGAGTTAGGTTTTATAATTTATATATATGGTATCTGAAGGTTGTGGTAGGCTTAGAGAAGGGGGTTGAATCTATGCCTTCCTTTTAGTTGCTGTTATTATCCTTTTTAAACAAACTTTCAATTTTGATACTGTTTGTACTCAGCAGCGAAAATTTATGAGACAATTTATTTTTGTCTCATGAATATCAGAAACCAGAACACAGCAGAGAAGAGAAAAGCTAACACCAGCATGTATCCTGGTTCGGTTGCCTTGTGCTATGCAACCTACGTCCAGTCTCCTCCACAACTATGGAAGAATTTCACTATAGTTAACAGTATTACATACACCAATTTCACAGGATTGACCCAATCCTTTCACACTCAAGTTCTAACCTAACTTGACATTGGCTATGCTAATACCTAACTATTCCTTTTAGTACTAACCTGATGAGCGGATAATTTATACGCTTTTTGGCATTGTTTTTAGTATGTTTTTAGTAGAATCTAGTTACTTTTAGGGATGTTTTCATTAGTTTTTATGTTAAATTCACATTTCTGGACTTTACTATGAGTTTGTACGTTTTTCTATGATTTCAGGTATTTTCTGGCTGAAATTGAGGGACTTGAGCAAAAATCAGATTCAGAGGTTGAAGGACTGCTGATGTTGTTGGATTCTGACCTCCCTGCACTCAAAGTGGATTTTCTGGAGCTACAGAACTCAAAATGGCGCGCTTCCAATTGCGTTGGAAAGTAGACATCCAGGGCTTTCCAGAAATATATAATAGTCTATACTTTGGCCGAGTTTAGATGACGTAAAAGGGCGTTGAATGCCAGTTCTATGCTGCTGTCTGGAGTTAAACGCCAGAAACATGTCACAAGCCAGAGTTGAACGCCAGAAATACGTTACAAACTGGTGTTCAACTCCAAGATTGACCTCTACACGTGTAACATTCAAGCTCAGCCCAAGCACACACCAAGTGGGCTTTATATCCGCCTGACTGAGATTTACAAGGTGACCATAGCTTGCTTCATACCAACAATCTCCGTGGGATCGACCCTTACTCACGTAAGGTTTATTACTTGGACGACCCAGTGCACTTGCTGGTTAGTTGTATCGAAGTTGTGAATGAAAAATAATTTATTAAGACATGCGTACAGAGTTTCTTACTTTTCTGAAGCTTTGATTTGACTTGATTAGAGAGTAGAGGAACGTTGCTTCTGGTAAGGCAAGATGGAGGGAATTGAAAATCAATTCGGGCTTGGATCGGGTTCTTCTCAAGTTCAGCCCGTTGGTGCCTTGCCTTGCTTCTTGGAAGACTTTTGCTTGAGATGAAAGACTTGGGCTTGTCTTCCTTACCATTCAGCCCATTAGCATATATCTTTTGTTTGATGTTGGGCTGCTGCAACACTTGTTTTTAGCCTGCATCACTTATCAAAAATAATCAAAACTAATTGGGTGATTAGCCCACTAGTCAAATGTTTGTCATCATCAATTTTATTAATTAATTTCTTAACTCAACAATCTCCCCCTTGATGACAAACATAATCAAGCAATGATCAAAGGAATTTAAATTTTAGTAAGGTTAGAAAACTTCCTTTTGATGTTTCTTGCTTTAGTGTTGCTCCCCCTTTCCTTTTCAAGATTAGCTCCCCCTGGAATTATGCTTTCTTCTTTATTCCTGTTTTACATTGTACTAAAAGATAACACAATAGAGAGCTATTCACAATTATCTTGTCTAAGGGATATCAAACAAACAACACTATATAATCAGCCCAATCATTAAGCTAATATCATCAGCAGGTGAAATCAAGTATTAATGCAGCAAAAAATCCCAAAAGAAGTACTAGGATCTGCTATACTATTGCTATACTATTGCTATTACTCCCCCTTTTGTCATCAAGGGTGGATAATAAGCAAGATTAACAAAAACAAAGTCTTGCATCCTGCAGAAAAGAGTTAGTCCATAGTGCAAAGTACTGACTAAACTACCAAAGGTGCATCAATATCTAGAGTTATTACAGTCATCCAAAATGAAACAGTTCAAAAGTAGCTAAAGAAACAGAATTCATGAGACAAAAAGAGAGCAGCAGCAACAGTTTTCATGAGACAAATCCTAGGCATCAGAACCATTCCCCTACGAAGCAGCTTCCTCTTCAACATTAGTGGCAATGTCTTCATCATTGTGAAGGTTATCAATGAAGGTCATGAGCACAGCCACCCTACCTCTTGATTTTCTCAGAAAATTCTCATGCTTGCTAGCTAGCTTCCTTTGTTCCTTGCTCATGGCAATCATGTGGTTTGATTGGGAAACAAATTCTTGAGCAACATCCTTGACCACATTTAGTAGAGCAGATTTCTTCCCAGTTGAGATGGAAGTTCCCTCGATGGAAGGAGGAGGAGAGTCATCTGGAATGAACTCTTCATCATCATCATCTAGAACCACTCTTTCAGATCTAGTGGGTCCTTTGTTCTGTTTCACTGAATCACCCCGTTTTAGGTATGAATGTCTGTTTTCATAAGCCTCATTTGACAGATCAACACCAAAATTCTCAAATATGCAAGTTAAAAACATGTCATAAGGTAGTACTTTATCTTTCACACTTCTAACAGAATCAAACATGTATCTAGCCATCAAATAGGCAAAAGAGATTTCTGTTTTAGTGATTAGGGCATACAAAACAAGTGTGTCCGTGTAAGAAACCTTTTGATATGAACCACTTTGAAGAATCAAGATGTGATTAACAATTCGATGCAACTGAGCATGTTCATATCCTAGGGCTTTGTGAGTGGGTGTGATGCAATCAATTAAGGAAACATGTTCACAAATGTGAGCCAAAGCATCATGGTAAGAGATACCAACTCCATCATCCCACTTTACAGATGTATAAGCACACGGCCCAACATCAGTGTACTTCAAGGAGTCACTGATAGTTTCATTATTCAAGATAATGTCTCTGCCATTAACATAAGAATGCACACTTCCTTCATGGTAAGTCATGTTTGCATAAAATTCTTTGACTAACTGAGGATATAAATGTTTTTTGATTTTGAAAAGGTGATTCCAGTCTAAAAACTCCAAATTTTCAACAAAAGAAAAGCCTTTCTTTTTCAAATCAGGTAAATCAGCCAGAAAAGATGGACATAGAGTACGATACTGAATAACTCCCTCATAAAAATCGTGGTTCATGGCAAATTTGAAACGATGGGGTTAAAGTCTGAGTGAGATGTCATGTAGTGTGATTTGTGAGAAAAAGGATTAATGTCTGGTTCTCTAACAGATTTGAGAGGGCGATGAGGGTTACCTCTTTGTGATCGAATAGGGACAGACCTTGACTTAGGTTTTGCTGTCTCAGGAACAGGTTCTTCAACAGCAGGACGCTTCCCCTTGGATGAGTCAGGTTTCGAAGAGCTTGGTTTGGAGGGCGTCGTCTTAGGTGGTGGCGTCGGCTTGGCAGGAGCAGGATATCTTGGAGTATTTTTGGTCCGAGCCATGGGGTCACAGCGAGGAGGAGAGGTAGGAGGAGAAGGAGATGGAGTGAAGGTTCGGTCTTGGGAACGAGTGGAAGGCTTTGAGGGAAGCTTGTACACTTTTTCACGAGGAGGCCTTTTAGCAATGGTCTTCTTCCTCATTTGGTTGGTTTCAGTCTTTTGAGGAGAGAGGCAGTGAAGTGAGTGGGAAGAAACCGAAGAGTTTGAGGAGAAGTTATGGAGGGAAGAGAGGGAGTGTTGGTAACCGTACCCAAAAGTGGATTTCCAAAACCATGCAACTGCATCACCATTTGAAAAGACTTGAAAAGACATGACCTCATAAAAGAAAGATTTGATTTGATTTTCAAAACAAGAAAATTTAATTTTAAATTTTCGAAATAAAAAAAATCAAACAGAAAAGCCTCTTTTTTTTTTGAAAAAAATTAAAATAAAGCTTTTTCAAAAAATAAACGCCCATGCCAAAAAAAATTATAAACCAAAAAATGTAACATTCATATTTGGGCCCAGAGATGGTTGGACTTAAGGAAACACATAGGACTGCCCAGATCTGACTTAAGGTTGGCCCAGATTAGCTTTCACTTGAAACAAGCCCAGAACATGCTGGTTTGAAGGAAACGTTCATCACCTGCCCAGAATTATCTCATACCTGTTTATGAGACAAAAAGCTCCAGCAAATACATCAGCACTTTTCAAATAGAGAATCATAACTCAAAATTCCTAGACAAGTCCTAAGCATGCAGAATCTATCCTCAGCTAATGGTTTTGTAAAAATATCTGCTAATTGCTCCTCTGATTTAACAAATTGAATGCAAATATCCCCCTTTTGGACATGTTCTCTTATTGAGTGAAATTTCACTTCAATATACTTAGTCCTAGAGTGCAAGACTGGATTTTTAGAAATATTAATGGCACTCATATTATCACACATCAAGGGAATATTTTCAACCTTTAATTTGTAATCAGCAAGCTGTGTTTTTAACCATAAAAGTTGAGAACAGCAAGAAGAAGCAGCTATATACTCAGCCTCTGCAGTGGATAAGGCCACTGTTGGTTGCTTCTTGCTTGACCAAACATTCAATGACTTTCCAAGGAAGCAACATAGGCCTGAAGTGCTCCTTCTATCAACTCTATCACCAGCAAAGTCTGCATCACAATAACCAACTGCAGAAAAATCATCAATCTTAAGATACCAAAGACCAAAATTGGATGTGCCATGAACATATCTAATGATACTTTTAACTGCAGAAAGATGTAACTCTTTAGGTTTGGGTTGGAACCTAGAACACAATCCAACACTTTGCACAATATCGGGTCTAGAGGAAGTTAAGTACATAAGAGAACCAATCATTCCTCTATACCTAGTCTCATAAACATCTTTCTCAGTTTCTCCCTTATCTAATTTAGAACTAGGATGCATGGGAGTTCCCATGGGTTTGGCATTTTTCATACCAAATTTCTTGACTAATTCCTTGGCATACTTCTCTTGATGAATGAAAATACATTTTTCAGTTTGTTTAATTTGCAGCCCAAGGAAGAAATTAAGTTCACCCATCATACTCATGTCAAATTCACTTGTCATGAGTTTTTCAAATTCAGAACAAAGGGATTCATTTGCTGATCTAAAAATAATGTCATCAACATATATTTGGACTAAAATAAAAGAATCATTAGAGTTCTTGATGAATAGATTTGTGTCAGTGGTGCCTCTTTGAAAATCATTTTTCAAAAGAAAAGAACTAAGTCTCTCATACCAAGCTCTAGGAGCTTGTCTTAAACCATAGAGAGCTTTAGACAATTTGAAAACATGATCAAAATGTTCTTTATTTTCAAAACCAGGAGGCTACTCCACATACACCTCTCTATCTATCACACCATTTAAAAATGCACATTTCACATCCATTTGATATAGTTTAAAACCACAAAATGCAGCATAGGCTAAGAGAAGTCTTATGGCTTCCATTCGGACAACAGGGGCAAAGGATTCATCAAAGTCTATTCCTTCTTCTTGGTCATATCCTTGTGCCACTAGCCTTGCCTTGTTTCTTGCAATGCTACCATCTTCTCCCAACTTGTTCCGAAAAATCCACTTGGTGCCGGTCACTTTCTTTCCACTTGGCCTTGGAACCAAAGTCCATACTTGGTTCTTTTCAAACTCAAGAAGCTCATCCTCCATAGCTTTAACCCAAGAAGGGTCACTGAGTACTTCCTTGACGTTTTGAGGCTCTATTTGTGAAAGAAGGGCAATGTTTGATCCTTCATTTGTCTTTCTAGTAGAAGACCTTGTTTGCACTCCATGAGAGACGTCCCCAATGACAAATTCCTCAGGATAATTCTTCAAGAATCTCCATTCACGAGGTCTAGTGGACTTGGATGCAGATTGAGATACCAAGGGATTCTGGGTGCTGCTGGCTTCAGGATTTCCTTCAGATTCATGAGACAAAATGGAATTGTCTCTCGAATTTTCAGCAGTTGCAGTTTCTGGTTCAGTTTGACCAGAATGTCCTTTCTCTTGATTTTGCACAGTTTCAGCTTCCTTTTGAGCTTGATTTCCTGCATCACAATCTTTCAAAATACTTTGTACTAAGTTAGTGTCACAGAATGTGACATGTATGGACTCCTCAATAATTCTAGCATCTTGATGATAAACCCTATATGCTTTACTAGTTGTGGAATATCCTACAAACAAACACTCATAAGCCTTTGGATCAAATTTTTTCAAATTTTCTTTGTTATTTTAAACAAAACATTTGCATCCAAAGATGTGTAAGTAGTCTAAGTTTGGTGGGTAGCCTTTCCAAAGTTCATAAGGGGTTTTCTTCAAAAATTTCCTTATGATTGTTCTATTTAAAATGTGGCATGCTGTGTTAACCGCTTCACCCCAAAGGAATTTTGGAACATTACTCTCACAAAGCATAGCTCTTGTCATCTCTTGTATGCTTCTATTTCTTCTTTCCACAACACCATTTTGTTGTGGTGTTCTTGGACAAGAGAAGTTGTGAGATATTCCAAATTCATCACAAAAGGATTCAAACAAATTATTTTCAAATTCAGTTCCATGATCGCTTCTTATAGAAGAGATTTTCAAATCCTTTTCATTTTGAATTTTCTTGCAAAAAGGTTCAAAGACCAAAAATGCTTCATTTTTGTGTGTGATGAGCGGATAATTTATACGCTTTTTGGCATTGTTTTTAGTATGTTTTTAGTAGGATCTAGTTACTTTTAGGGATGTTTTCATTAGTTTTTATGTTAAATTCACATTTCTGGACTTTACTATGAGTTTTTGTGTTTTTCTGTGATTTCAGGTATTTTCTGGCTGAAATTGAGGGACTTGAGCAGAAATCAGATTCAGAGGTTGAAGAAGGACTGCTGATGCTGTTGGATTCTGACCTCCCTGCACTCAAAGTGGATTTTCTGGAGATACAGAACTCGAAATGGCGTGCCTGGCTGTTAAGCCATGCCAGACCCTTTGATTGGAGCTTTAAGACTAACATGGCAAGATTCCTGGAATTCATATTAAAAATTTTGGAATCCTTATTTTTCCTTTTTCTAAATAATTTTCGAAAAATATAAAATAAAAATCCAAAAAATTAGAAAATCATAAAAATAAAAAATATTTTGTGTTTCTTGTTTGAGTCTTGAGTCATGTTATAAGTTTGGTGTCAATTGCATATGCATCTTGCATTTTTCGAAAATATCATGCATTCATAGTGTTCTTCATGATCTTCAAGTTGTTCTTGGTAAGTCTTCTTGTTTGATCTTGATGATTTTTTGTTTTGTGTCTTTTCATGTTTACCATATGCATTCTTGAATTCTTAGTGTCTAAGCATTAAAGAATTCTAAGTTTGGTGTCTTGCATGTTTTCTTTGCATTAAAAATTTTTCAAAATTGTGTCTATGATGTTCATCTTGCCATTCATAGTGTTCTTGGTGTTCATCTTGACATTCATAGCATTCTTGCATGCATCACATGTTTTGATCTAAAAATATCATGCATTGCATCATTTTAGTGTTTTTCTCTTGCATCATAAAAATTCAAAAAAAAAAAATATCTTTCCCCTTTTTCTCTCATCAAATTCGAAAATTTGGATTGACTTTTTCAAAATTTTTTAAAAATCAAGTTGTTTCTTATGAGTCAAATCAAATTTTCAATTTGAAAATCTTATCTTTTTCAAAATCTTTTTCAAAATCTTTTTCAAAAATCAAATCTTTTTCAAAATTCTTAGTTATTTTCGAAAATTCCAAAAATATTTTTCAAAAATCTTTTTCATATTTTTATATCAAATTTTCGAAAACAACATAATCAATTAATGTTTTGATTCAAAAATTTGAAGTTTGTTACTTGCTTGTTAAGAAAGATTCAAACTTTAAGTTCTAGAATCATATCTTGTGATTTCTTGTGAATCAAGTCATTAATTGTGGTTTTAAAAATCAAATCTTTTTCAAAACTAATTTTTATCATATCTTTTCAAAATATCTTCTTATCTTACCTTTTTCAAAAAGTTGGTTTCAAAATATCTTTTCTAACCTCCTAACTTCTTATCTTTTCAAAATTTGTTTCAACTAACTAACTAACTTTTTGTTTGTTTCTTAACTTTTTCAAAACTACCTAACTAACTCTCTCTCTCTAATTTTCGAAAATATCTTCCCCCTTTTTCAAAAATTTCTTTTTAATTAACTAATTATTTTTATTTTTATTTTTTATTTAAAAAAATTTTTTTTTTTTCGAAAAATACTAACATTTTTCAAAAACCATTTTCGAAAATCACTAACTCTCTTTCAAAAATATTTTTCGAAAATTCTCCCTCTCTCATCTCATTCTATTTATTTATTCATCTACTAACATCTCATCTCACATCTCAATCCTCATCACAGTTGGTTTTCTTCCATTCCATTACATTCTTTTTCTCCCTCTTTTCTTTCACTCACAAAGGAATCCCTATACTGTGGTATAAAGGATTTCTATTATTATTATTTTTCTGTACCTTCTTTTTTGTCATATGAGCAGGAGCAAAGACAAGAACATTCTTGTGGAAGCAGATCCAGAACCTGAAAGGACTCTGAAAAGGAAACTAAGAGAAGCTAAAATACAACAATCCAGAGATAACCTTTCAGAAATTTTCGAACAGGAAGAGGAGATGGCAGCCGAAAATAATAATAATGTAAGGAAGATGCTTGGTGACTTTACTGCACCAAATTCCAATTTACATGGAAGAAGCATCTCCATTCCTGCCATTGGAGCAAACAACTTTGAGCTGAAACCTCAATTGGTTTCTCTGATGCAGCCTGGGAATCTATGGGGTGCAAGCTGCTAAAATCTCATTAGAGATGGCAGACAGCTCAAGAAAACAGGCTTATGGACAAGTAGAGGACGTGTTAGTAAAGGTTGAAGGCCTTTACATCCCTGCTGATTTCATAGTCCTGGATACTGGAAAGGAAGAGGATGAATCCATCATCCTAGGAAGACCTTTCCTGGCCACAGCAAGAGCTGTCATTGATGTTGACAGAGGTGAAATAGTCCTTCAATGGAATAAGAACTCCCTTGTGTTTAAAACTCAAGGATTTCCCTCTGCAACCATGGAGAGGAAGCAGAAAAAGCTTCTCTCAAAGCAGAGTCAACCAAAGCCCCCACAGTCAAACTCTAAGTTTGGTGTTGGGAGGCCATATCCAAACTCTAAGTTTGGTGTTGAACTCCCATATCCAAACTCTAAGTTTGGTGTTGGAGAGTCTCAACAATGCTCTGAACATCTGTGAGGCTCCATGAGAGCCCACTGTCAAGCTATTGACATTAAAGAAGCGCTTGTTGGGAGGCAACCCAATTTTTATTTATCTAACAATATTTTTCTTAGTTATATGTCTTTATAGGTTCATAATCATGTGGAGTCACAAAATAAACAAAAAAATCAAAAACGGAATCAAAAACAGCAGAAGAAAAATCACACCCTGGAGGAAGAACCTGCCTGGCGTTCAACGCCAGAACAAAGCATGGTTCTGGCGCTGAACGCCCAGAACAAGCATGGTTCTGGCGTTCAACGCCAGAAATGGCAGCAAATGGGCGTTGAATGCCCAAAATGGGCACCAACCTGGCGCTGAACGCCCAGAGTTGTGTGCAAGGGCATTTTGCATGCCTAAATTGGTGCAGGGATGTAAATGCCTTGACACCTCAAGATCTGTGGACCCCACAGGATCACCTCAGGATCTGTGGACCCCATAGGATCCCCACCTACCTCCACTCACTCTCTTCTCTCTTCTCAATCATCCTTTCACACAATCCCATAAACACTCTTCCCCAAAACACGACCATCTCCTCCATATCTTCTTCTTCTTTTCTTTCTTCTTTTGCTCGAGGGCGAGCAATATTCTAAGTTTGGTGTGGTAAAAGCATAGTTTTTTTTTGTTTTTTCATAACCATTGATGGCACCTAAGGCCAGAGAAACCTCTAGAAAGAGAAAAGGAAAGACAAAAGCTTCCATCAAGGGTCTATAGCTCAGTGGTAGAACATTTGACTGCAAATCAAGAGATCCCTGAGATACCTCAGGGGATACATTTTCTTCTACACAATTATTGGAAGCAACTAAGGGTGGAACATCAAGAGCACTCCATCATCCTTCATGAAATAAGAGAAGATCAAAAAGCAATGAAGGAGGAGCAACAAAGACAAGGAGGAGACATAGAAGAGCTCAAGGACATCATTGGTTCCTCAAGAAGGAAACGCCACCATCACTAAGGTGGATTCATTCCTTGTTCTTATTTCTTCTGTTTTTTGTTTTCTATGATATGTGCTTATCTATGTTTGTGTCTTCATTACATGATCATTAGTAGTTAGTAACATTGTCTTAAAGATATGAATGTCTTATGAATCCATCACCTCTC
>NC_029788.2:22789175-22794034 GCF_000816755.2 Arachis ipaensis
TGATGAGCGGATAATTTATACGCTTTTTGGCATTGTTTTTAGTATGTTTTTAGTAGGATCTAGTTACTTTTAGGGATGTTTTCATTAGTTTTTATGTTAAATTCACATTTCTGGACTTTACTATGAGTTTTTGTGTTTTTCTGTGATTTCAGGTATTTTCTGGCTGAAATTGAGGGACTTGAGCAGAAATCAGATTCAGAGGTTGAAGAAAGACTGCTGATGCTGTTGGATTCTGACCTCCCTGCACTCAAAGTGGATTTTCTGGAGCTAAAAAACTCAAAATGGCGTGCTTCCAATTGCGTTGGAAAGTAGACATCCAGGGCTTTCCAGAAATATATAATAGTCCATACTTTGGCCAAGAATAGATGACGTAAACTGGCGTTCAACGCCAGCTTTCTACCCAAATCTGGCGTCCAACGCCAGAAAAGGAGCCAAAACCAGAGTTGAACGCCCAAACTGGCACAAAAACTGGCGTTCAACTCTGATTATCTCTTAGATTTCCTAATCAGAATCTTCGTGGCGTAAGCTAGAATGATGGCGGCATTCAAGAGAATCCGGAAAGTCTAAACCTTGTCTGTGGTATTCCGAGTAGGATTCAATGATTGAATGACTGTGACGAGCTTCAAACTCGCGATTGTGGGGCGTTAGTGACAGACGCAAAAGAATCAATGGATTCTATTCCGACATGATCGAGAACCGACAGATGAATAGCTGTGCTGTGACAGAGCATGTTAGCATATTATTCACTGAGAGGAGGGGATGTAGCCACTGACAACGGTGATTTCCTTGTATAAAGCCAGCCATGGAAAGGAGTAAGACTGATTGGATGAAGATAGCAGGAAAGCAGAGGTTCAGAGGAACGAACGCATCTCCCTATGCTTATCTGAAATTCTCACCAATGATTTACATAAGTATTTCTATCCCTCTTTTATTATTTAATTTCGAAAACTCCATTATCAATTTATATCCGCCTGACTGAGATTTACAAGGTGACCATAGCTTGCTTCATACCAACAATCTCCGTGGGATTCGACCCTTACTCACGTAAGGTATTACTTGGACGACCCAGTGCACTTGCTGGTCAGTTACACGGAGTTGTGAACCGTGGTCTTGGCATCATATTTTTGGCGCCACTTCCAGGGAAAGAAAGAGCAATGAATTTTACATAATTAAAGTGTAATCACGATTCCGCGTACCAGTGTGCAAGAAATAAAACCCAACCAAACCTAGTATAGTCATCCACAATTACTAAACCATAATGTTTACCACCTAGGCTTTGAGTTCTTGTTGGACCAAATAAATCAATGTGTAGTAACTCAAGTGGTCTTTTAGTAGAGATGTCTTCCTTTGGTTTAAAAGAACTTTTAGTTTGTTTTCCCATTTGGCAAGCATCACAAGTGATGTCTTTGTCAAATTTTATCAAAGGAAGACCTCTTACTAATTCTTTCTTAACAAGTTTGTTTATTTGAAACATACTTGCATGGCCCAATCTCTTGTGCCATAACCACTTTTCAGATTCTTTAGAATGAAGACAAGCTACATTTTGATCTTTTAGTTCATCAAGAGTAAGTCCATACATATTATTAAAACGCTTGGCAACAAAAATCACTTCATTTGTTTTTTCATTAACAACACAGCATTCAAATCTTTTGAAAATCACTAAATATCCTAAATCACACAGCTGACTTATACTCAAAAGATTGTGCTTCAAACCACATACCAAAAGTACATAATCAATGAAAGTAGATTGCTCATTACCTACTTTTCCAATAGCAATGATTTTACCTTTACCATAATCTCCAAAGGTCACAAAATCTCCATCATACTTGTTTAGTTTGATGAAGTAGGTTGACCTTCCAGTCATGTGCCTTGAACATCCACTATCCATGTACCACATGTCCTTTTTGTTTTTGGATGCTAGTCAAATCTGCATGAAGAGTTTCAAGTAGCCTTAGGTATCCAAATTGATTTGGATCCTTTGAAGTTAATCCAAGTAGCCTCAGCTTCTTCTTTTGGAGTCACCACTCCATCAGCACTTGTTTTTGTTGGGATCTTGGGACCGCTCACAACAATCTTCCATATGTTGTAGTCAATGGATTGGATGAAAATCCTTATCCTTTCTTTCCAGTAGGAGTAGTTTTTCCCGTTGAAGAAAGGTGGCCGATTGTTTGACTGGCCTTCAGTGAGGGTGTAGGCAACTGTGGTTGTGCCCAAGTTGTTCGCCATTGGATCTTTGCTCCAAGCGGTTAAGCTTGATTCTTGAGACCTTAGCTCCTGATACCAATTGAAGGTTGTGGTAGGCTTAGAGAAGGGGGGTTGAATCTATGCCTTCCTTTTAGTTGCTGTTATTATCCTTTTTAAACAAACTTTCAATTCTGATACTGTTTGTACTCAGCAGCGGAAATTTATGAGACAATTTATTTTTGTCTCATGAATATCAGAAAATAGAACACAGCAGAGAAGAGAAAAGCTAACACCAGCATGTATCCTGGTTCGGTTGCCTTGTGCTATGCAACCTACGTCCAGTCTCCTCCACAACTATGGAAGAATTTCACTATAGTTAACAGTATTACATACACCAATTTCACAGGATTGACCCAATCCTTTCACACTCAAGTTCTAACCTAACTTGATATTGGCTATGCTAATACCTAACTATTCCTCTTAGTGCTAACCCAACTAAGAAAGGGATACCTTACAGGTACAAGATACAAGACATAGACATACCTAAAGAAATCTGAAAATAACTCTAGGCTTTTCTCTCAAGTGTTTCATTCAGCCTTTTTCCACTCATGGCTTTTACTTGAGTTCTCTCAATATGCCTTTTCTCTCAAGAAATTACAGAAAGATAAACATTGAAAAGTAAGTTACAATCTGTAAAACATGAAGGAGATTGACTTCATCAACAGCCTCTTCGCTATGTGCAAACCAAATTTGCAAACCTCAGCTTGAGTTCTTTAGTATTGGCCGAATGCTTCTTTGAAAGAAAGCATTATCCAAGTAGAGGAACTTCTTTACAGAACACAGCTCACACAACTCTGGTTTTCTCTCCTTACCTTCTGAATGAGCAGCAAGCTTCTTTTATCTCCTTGCATGTTGTTTGGTTCTTCTTCCAAGGTCAACACCTTGAGCCTTGAGCTTCACCAACCCACAGATTCACTTTTTCACATTAAACCTTAGAGTAGAAACTTTGCTTCTGACTCCTTCATCTTGACCGAAAGCCTCAAAGCAGTAACCATAGAAATCTTCTCATGGTCAACTTGATCTTAGCCATTGAGAAACTACTTGGTCTCCAAGTATCACTTGTGACCGTAGATGTGAAGCAGAATAGGGCAGAAAACAACTTTCCCTTGAATGCTATTTTCGGATATAGCAGAGAGTTGGGAAGAAGAGAAAAAGATTTGATGCATGCAAGATGAGATGGATTACCTTTAACTTAAGCTTGATTTGGTTTGGATTTTCTGTTTTAGCTTCTGTGCTTTACGCTTAAACTTTCTCTCTCTTGCTTCTTTGGTTACTAGCTTAGGGAAGAAGCTTTTTCTCTCTTTCTCTTTCTTACTTTTCTGAAGCTTTGATTTGACTTGATTAGAGAGTAGAGGAACGTTGCTTCTGGTAAGGCAAGATGGAGGGAATTGAAAATCAATTCGGGCTTGGATCGGGTTCTTCTCAAGTTCAGCCCGTTGGTGCCTTGCCTTGCTTCTTGGAAGACTTTTGCTTGAGATGAAAGACTTGGGCTTGTCTTCCTTACCATTCAGCCCATTAGCATATATCTTTTGTTTGATGTTGGGCTGCTGCAACACTTATTTTTAGCCTGCATCACTTATCAAAAATAATCAAAACTAATTGGGTGATTAGCCCACTAATCAAATGTTTGTCATCATCAATTTTATTAATTAATTTCTTAACTCAACAGTATCCGAAATGACTAAAAAATTTATATTAGAAATAAATTATTAAAGATATTTAAGTAAATTTAATAATTCAGAGATTAGTAGGGACAGGACAGAGATCCTTGCTCGAGTACCCACGTTTGCCTCGGAATAATTTTGGCTCCTTCCCATCCCCACAAAAAAAAAGCGTCTTCAAGTCCTCATTTAGAACAATTTTTGAGAGAATTCCCGTACTTCAGAAAATTTTGTCATCTCTAATAATAATGTCGTTGATTTATCTTCATCTCCTTTATCATTGTAAGTAAATTAAGATTCACAAGGATTACGAAGTCCTATATATACAAATTAAATTGAAGAAATTCGCCACATAGTATCAACAATTCTTGAAATTAATAAAAAATAAAATATCAGTTGGATTTTTTGAAAAAATAAGCACTATAAAAAATTTAATTTTGATACACTATCAGTGTAAAGTAATTTTACACGTACATCTAATTACATAATGTCACATCAACAAAAAGAACTACCTTTCACATTGATCGGATGAATAGGCATTCAAAAGAATGGATATGATTGCACGACTGTGTAAAATATTTTATACTGTCAGTGTATAAAAATTAAACTCCTACAAAGAAATTTTTAAAACCGGCAGATTTATTAGTAGAACTTTTCAAAAAAATAAGATGATAATATTATTACCGTCAAACAAAATCGACGATATAAACATTGCCAGTAATTGATTACTGGCGGATTTTAGAAATTCACGCTAATTACCATTGAATTCTTCCGACGATAATTGCTTTCAGAATGTCCATTTTTATTTGTTATTACTGACGGTAAATTTGGCGTCATTTTTAATTTTTTGCATCCTAATTAATGTTGAAAATTTTTTTGAAAAATTCTGACGGTACTATTATATAATAAGATAATATTAAAAATAAATTTTGTCGTCGGATTTATCCCACACAA
>NC_029788.2:22794080-22807880 GCF_000816755.2 Arachis ipaensis
CGACAGTATTGTTTTTTATTAAATGAATTAGTTTTTATTAATGTTTTTTAATTATGATTATCATAATTATAACTTGATGAAAACTAAATAATATAATGATAACTAACATTCAAATTAAAAATTAACAAAAATTAAATATGTTTGATTAAAATAAAAAATTACAATATAATTTAAATTAATAACCACTAAAAATAGAATAAAGTAACCTCGTCAATGAAATAACGGATAGTAATGTCAAGCTGGACCAAAAAAAAAATACTAAATCTTACAGATCCTCATAATCATCGTCGTCGTCCTCCTCCTCCTAATGGTCTCGCACTTAGTCCTAATGTGTCGACTCTGTGAGTGTTGGTATTTGGGCTAGTGCAAGTGTAGATAAGGAGCACATTGACACTATGATGACAAGTCATCCTAGCCTATTTTAACTAGTCTTTTCCTTTTGTTTTCATTAGAATTATGCACTTTCTTGAACCATAAGCAAGCTAATTGAGTAGATTTTCATGTTTCCTTTGATTGAATCAACCATGTATGAATTCATGCCATTTCATGAGGTTTTATGCTATAATTGTTGCATATTATGATAGAATGAATATCTCATGATTATGAGCATAGCTTTGATGTGTTTGGTTGATTAATGATAGGTGAAGAAAGCTTGGAGAAAGGTTGAAGCAAGAAGGAATAGCTAGGAGTAAAGAGAAGACAATGGAATAAGTGAAATTGAACCAGGAAGCAAAAAGCTGGACCTAAAGTTAGCATCAAACTTTTGCACAAACTTTTGGTTGAAAAGTTAGCCCCAACGTTAGCCCCCTAACTTGGTGGCTAACGTTGGCGCCACAAGTACACAAGGCAAGGCCAACGTTAGGGCCAAAGTTAGACCCCTAACTTTGGCACCAACGTTGGTATCAGCAGATTTTGGTAGCTGATATGAAAAGTTGGAGCAAAAGTTAGACCCCTAACTTTTGCTCAAACTTTTGGTCCAACTTTTGCAAAACTCAAACCTGGTTCAATTGGTTCGTTTTGGTTCCTCTTCAAACTCCAAGAGCAATCAACCAAGGCCTCTTTCAACCCAATTCCACCAAGAGCAAAGGCCCAACTCAAGGCTTGAAAATCATTTGAAGAAAGTGTATAAATAGGATAGAATTCAAGTTCTTCAGAGAGCTTTTCTTTTAGAATTTTCATAACAGTTTTCGGAGAGCTTTGGATATTGAGTGATCTTTAATTTCTTAGTATTGGGGAAGGAGAATTCACTTCTCTTCCTCTTAGTTTTATTGCTTTCAATTTCAATTACAATTGTCTTGGATCTTGGGTTGGAGAATTGAAGAAATTCTGTTTCAATCTCATCCTTGGATCTCTCTGCGTTATTTACTGAAATTTAATTTCCGTTTCTGTTACTTACTTCTCATCTACTTTCCTTGCAATTTACAATTCCCTTGCAATTGTTCTTGTTGGATCTAGGAAGGCATTGAGATCTAGACTTGGTTTTCTAGTCTCTGGGCCCTGAGATCTGAATTCCTAATTTACATTTTGTTTCTTGCTTTTAATGTTCATTTACTTTACTGCTTCAAGATCCGATTCAACCCAAACCCTCTTCTACTTCTCTGCTTGATGCAATTTACTTTTCCTTGTTTAAATTCTGCAAATCCAATCCCCAATTCCCTTTACAATTCCAGCCGTTTACATTTCTTGCACTTTAAGATTCCGCAATTTACATTTCTTGCAATCTAAGTTTCCGCAATTTATGTTACTTGCACTTTAAGATTCAGCAATTTAATTCTCGTCCTCTTTAATTTCATGTCAATCACCCGTTCCCTTTACTTTCTTTGCAATTTAATTTCTGCAAATCACCAATCAATCAACCAAATCTTGATTCGCTTGACTAAATCAACCACTAAGCTAAAATTGCTCAATCCTTCAATCCCTGTGGGATCGACCTCACTCCTGTGAGTTTTTATTACTTGATGCGACCCGGTGCACTTGCCGGTTAGATTTGTGTGTTTTGGGAGAAATTTATTTTCCACCAAAATATCTCATCACACTACCCTTTTTTCCTTTTTTTCTTCTCCATTGTCGATCTCTTCACCCTCACTTTCTCTGATTTTCTTTCTTTCTTCCAAATATGTGATGCACACTTTCTCTTTCTTCACTTTTCCCTTTTTCTTCTTACGGTGGCTTTTACTGCTTCTTTTTCTTTTAAAGTGTGGTCTCACTTGAGTTGGGGACTCACCAACAAATCTTTACCTCACCGACTCAAGTGGGAATAGGCTACTCTACCAAACCAGCCTTCTCTTTGCAGGAATTAAATTTCACTACAGGTAAATTCTTAGTTATCATATCTGAACCATTGTTATCAGTATGGATCTTCTCAATTGCATATGACTTCATCTTAAGTGCTTGACATATCCAATGATACCTCACTTTTATGTGCTTCAATCAAGAATGAAATGTCAGATTCTTGATGAGATGGATAACACTTTGACTGTCACAAAATAACACAAACTTTTTTTTTATTGATGCCTAACTCTTGGAGAAATTTCTTCATCTACAAGAGTTTCTTAAAAGCTTCAATAACAACAATGTATTCTGTCTCTGTAGTAGATAAAGCAATACATTTCTGAAGTCATAATTGTCATGAAATAGCACTCCCTGTGAAAGTCATCATATAACTAGAAATAGACTTCCTTGAATCAAGATCCCCAGCCATATCTGCATCTATGTAACCATCCAACACAGATTGGCCACTTTCAAAGCATAAACAAACTCTGGAAGTATCGTTAACGTATCTGAAAATTCACTTCACTACTTGCCAGTGTTCCTTATTAGGATTAGAGAGAAACCGACTAACAACTCCAATAGCATGAGCAATATCTGGCCTCGTGCAAACCATAGCATACATCAAACTACCAACTGCAGATGCATATGGAATCTTCTTCATTTCTGCTTTTTCTTTCTCGCTTATAGGACATTGCCGCGAACTCATCTTGAAATGACTAGTAAGAGGACTACTAACAGTTTTGGAATTACTTATGCTAAACCTCTCTAAAATCTTCTCAATATACTTCTGTTGTGACAACCACATTTTCTCTTCCTGTCACGAGTGATACTCATGCCAAGGATTTTCTTTACAGGATCCAAATTCTTCATAGTAAAGAATCTGTTCAAGTCTTTCTTATGATTTTCAATCTTCTTAGTGTCATGACTAACAATCAACATGTCATCAACATAAAGCATGATAATTATAAAATCACAGATAAACTACAATTTTATGGTTTATCTTATGTTGAATTGAGTAGGTTTTATCAACTTTTTCTGCATTTATTCACTGAATTCGCATATTTTTATGATTTCCTCCTATTTGTGCTTGAATGACTAAAATATGCTATTTGAAGTTTTTATTGATTGATTTATCTCACTCATTCATTCCATTTGGTGCCTTGACTTGTGTCCAAGTGTTTCAGGATATTTAGGGTGAGAATGACATGGAAAGTGAAGAAGATAGCATGCTAAAGTAACGGATCATAAAGAATTGGAGGCTTGAAAGTTCTAACAATCCCGCACATGCGAGTTCGTGTCCATGTGTACACGAGCAAATGGACGCGTACACAAGTCAACCAGAACGTACCTCATTAAAAAATAACACATGAAAGGCAATTTCTGAGGGCATTTGGACCCATTTTTAAGTCCATTCTAAAGCCAATTGAGGGGAGAATGGATAAGGATCAACCCTTAAGCAACCAAAGACACAACATAGACACTTAGATAGAAAATTAGCTAGTTTTAGGTTCTTTGTCTCTAGAGAGAGAAACTCTATCTTCTCTCTAGATTTTCATAGGATTATTACACTTTTATTGTTGCATTTTGACTGGGGTCTTGGTTAATTTCAGTTTTCTTCTTGAATTAGTAGTTGTTATTTTTGCAATTTCATAGTTACTTGTTGATATTTCTTCATTTTTGCTTATAATTCTAGTTTGAATACTTATGGATATTGAATTTTCTTTAATTAAATTTGAAGTTTCATGTTCTCTTCATGTTTATTTTGATCCTTGACATTAATTACAAGCAGTGGGTAGCTTTAATTGCCATTTAATTGTAATTTATTCATTTCTTTAACTAGTGCATACCAAGTGTTTGATGAAATATTTTCTCTAATTCTGGAGTAGTTTTCTATACTCTTGGACTAGGTTAAAGGAATTAAGTGACCTTGAGTTATTGAGTCTAATTGAATTGATGATTCGAGAGTCTATGTTAGTCAATTTGATTCCATTGATGCTAGTTTTCTACTAAGTTAATTAGTAGGTAAACTAGGACTTATGAGATGATATTGCCTATACCTATTTCACATACTTCAATCATAAAAGTAGACTTAATGGGGTTGATTCCTCAAAATTGTCATTATATGGTTATTAGACAAGGATTATGATCTTGATTCCCATACCTTAGCCAAGAGTTCTTTTGCAATTCATATTAAAACCCCAAAACTTCAATTGCTCAATTCTTGCTTTAGTTACTTTTAGCTAGTTTAATTAGTTATAGAATAGATTTCAATTCATACATTGCCTTGTTAGATTGATACTTACTTAGATAGTACTTTGATTACCTTGATTTAATTTCTTACAATTTAAGTTTCTTGCATGTTAAGTTTTGTTAGTTTAAATTCTTGTTTATGCCTTTCAACCCTGGATACTTTGACCGACTTTGATACACACATTTGCTCATTCTTGTGAGGATGACCCGGGAGTAATACTCTCAGTTATTTTATTGGGTTGAACCTGTGACAACCAGTTTAAACTTTGATTGAGAGCTAATTGTCTGTTTGGAACTATACTTCGACGAGATTGTATTTTCTGTGAGAAATTCTAATCCGACGATTGGCTCCCATCAATCACCATCAAAGAATTTCTTAATATACACACAATGATCAGAAGAAGTCTTACTATAGCCATGACCTTCCGTGAAGGAATCAAACTTCGTGTGCCACTGCCTTGGCGTTTGCTTCAGCCCATATAAGCTCTTCTTCAACTTGCATACAAGGTTCTCCTTTCCTTTAACCTCAAAATTAGGGGTATTCGCGGTGCGGTTTTGGTTCAGTTTTTTAGAGAAAAGTCATCCGATCCAATCAATTAATTCAACTGCAGTTCAGTTTGGTTCGGTTTTTCAATTAATTTCATAAAAAAAGCTTAAAACTGCAAGTATAAAAAATAGTAAAATTGCTATGAAGGCTGTGACATTCATGACAAATTAGTGGAACTTATTTAGTAAAAATCAAGTTCAATTAATCATGAAAATGAGCAAGAGTTGAGGGCTGAGAGTGGAGCAAAATAGCTAAAAATAGTCTGCAATAATACAATAGAATACCTAAGATAGTTCAAAGTTCAATAAATCAAAGGAAACATTGGCATTGTGTAAGTATGGATTTGCACCATTATATTTTTCTTTTGCCCAATCCTCCAAATTATGTATATCATATATTCCCAATTTTTCATTACTCTAAGGATCACAACCCCTTCATCTTCGTGTCACCAACAGAAGCTTAAAAATTCAACCCACGAAAAAGATAAAATAACCAAATTAAAAGAACCCCATTTACTAATACACAGTAAAATGAATACAACAAAAAATGAATAACAAAAAATAGAGAATTAACCGGTTAGAATTGGCTATATAAAAATAGAGGCAAGAACAAAAAATTACAACAAAAACTACACGTAACAAATAATCAAATTAAAATCAACAAGAACAAAAATAATGATAACTATCAACAAATAATCCTAACAAATAATCAGATTATAATTAACAAAAACAAAAATAACGAAATTAAACAATCAGAGCCATCAGCAAATAATCCTAACAAAAATCAGCAAGTAACAAATGATAGATTAAAAATAGAATTATGACAACAAATTGTGAAAAATAAACAGAATTAAAAAAAATCCTAATACTTGAAAATTTTTAAAACAGAATTTAAAAATCAGAATCATAACAACAAATTATGACAAATAAAAAGGATTTAAAAACAGAATTAAGAAAAAATCAAAAACCCTAAGAGAAGGAAAGATGCAGCGACGGAGGTGGAAAGGCTGGACGGTGGCGGAGAGGCTGGATGTTGCACGACTGGACAGCTGACGAACTGCGATAGAGCACGACAGCGCTGAGAAGTGAGAATAGATGGAGGCTGATGAACTGCGATGGAGCACACGCTGCTGCTGGACGGCGTGAGGTTTCGACGGACGGCGACAGAGAGGACTGGGAATGAGAGGGGAGAACAGACTCTAAGACTGCGCGAGTGAGAGAGGAGTTTTTGGTTTTCTAGTTTCTGCGACATGAGTGACTGAGTGAGAGAGAGAGTAGTGTATCTGTAAAGTGTAAACTATTAGGGTTGGTTTAGGTTGAGTGGGGTAAGACTAACTTATATCGTTATATGTATTTACCGATTCGGTTTGGTTTGGTTCAGATTTTTAGTGTTAGAACCCAAAACCCAACCGAATCGAACAAAAAACTGCAAAATTTCATTTTTATGATTTTTTCGATTTTCGGTTTATTCGGTTATCGATTTTTTGGTTTGGTTGATCGGTTTTGTTCGGATTGGATCGGTTTTGAGCACCTCTACTCAAAATCCTCTGGTTGCTCCATATAAATTTCTTTATCTATGTCACTATGAAGGAACGTAATCTTCACATTAAGCTACTGAACCTCTAAATTCAAGCTAGCCGCTAATCTAAGCACAACTCAAATGGAGGGCATCTTCATAACTGGAGAGAAAATTTTCTCAAAATCAATACATTTCTTTTGCTCAAAACCTTTCACAACCAACCGAGCTTTGTACCTTGGCCGTGAGACATTTTCATCCGTTTTCAATTTGAACACCCATTTATTCTTGAATGCTCTCTTACCCTTCGGTAGCATCATCAATTCAAATGTATGATTCTCATGCAAGAATTTTATTTCTTCTTGCATGGCCTTCGATCAATCTTTTTTATGCTCATCAGACATAGCTTTCTGGTAGCTCCCTGGCTCCCCGGTCTTAGTGTTCATTACATACTCATAAGGAGAGTATATCTGAGAAAGATGACGCTCTCTAATAAATCTTCTTAATTCAAGCTCAACTGACGGTTCAGGTGGAACTTCAACATCTGGACTTCTGCATCTGTAACCTTAGGTTGAGGTGTAAGTTCATCATGCAAATCATCACCATCATTATCAACTTATACATCTCCTCCATCAATAGGAGGTCTAGTGGAAGGACCAGGTTCATCGTCAGTAGAACGTCTAACAGTTGTTGGCTTATTTCTCTTCTTAAGGTCTTCAATAGTTTGGTCTTCAAGAAAAATTACATCTCGACTTCTAATTATTTTATTGCTTACTGGATCCCATAATCTGTAACCAAAGTCTTTGTGACCATAACCTATGAAGATACACTATTTTGACTTTCTATCAAGTTTGGACCTTTCATCTCTTGGAATGTGAACAAAAGTCCTGCAACCGAAAACTCGCAAGTGACTATAGAAGACATATTTTTCTCTCTAAAATTTCTTTGGAACATCACCATTTAGTGGAACAAAAGGAGAAAGGTTGATCAAATCTACTACAATCCTCATCGCTTCACCCCAAAAGGATTTAGGCAAATTTGCATGAGAGAGCATACACCTGACACTATTATTGATAGTGTGATTCATTCTCTCTGCAACTCCATTATGTTAAGGAGTCTTAGGAACCGTCTTCTCAATTTTGATCCCATGTCCTTTACAATACTTTTCAAATGGATTCCTGTAGTCACCACTATTATCTGCTCAAACACATTTCAATTTTCTTCCTGTATCTCTTTCAACACTTGCATGAAAGTGTTTGAAGATACCGAGTACCTCGTCTTTAGATTTCAAAACAAAAGCTCACACTTTTCGAGAATAATCATCAATAAAAGTAACAAAGTATGATACATTGCCTAGTGTCTTAGCGTCCATAGTGCAAATATCAATGTGAACTAATCTAAAACATGTGATCTGCTATGAGGTCTAGAACTATAAAATGATACTCTAGCATGCTTTTCAACAAAACAATGAATACAAGTATTTAAAGTTGTAACTTTTACTAGAAGTGAGTGCTTCTTGGCTAAGACGCTTAGTCCTTTTTTACTCAACTGACCAAGACGCATATGCCATAAATCAGTGGAAAAATTATCAGCTATATTCACATCTTTTTTGCACAACTTTGCTTGTAACTGGTAGAGAGTAGTGAGACTATTGTCTTCTTTACCCACAACGAGAGCCTTTTGGTAATCTTGCATTTTTCACTACCAAAAGAAATGAAATAACTCTCTTGATCCAATGCTTTCACTCAAATCAGATTGAACCACATATCGGGCGCATCCCTAACATTCTTCAACTGCAAATTGCATCCCATGTTGGTTTCAAGCCACACATCACCCAAACCAATGATATCACATTCTCCTTTATCTCCCAATTTAATCTTGCCAAAATTTTCAGCAGTATAAGAAGTGAAAAATTAACGCCTCGGAGTGACATGAATAAGACACCAGAATCTGTAATCCAAGTGGAATCATCACAGACAAGGTTAACATAGTTTTCATCATATGTGATAAGAACATCTTCATAAATAATAGCAACAATTTCTTTATCACTATCTTTAGCATTGTTTTTGTTTCTTCTCTTTGATTGTTCTATTTTTAAGAACCTACAATACCTCTTAATATGCCTCGATTTGTCACAATGGTGACAAATAAACTCCTTTCTTGGCTTGTACTTTCCTCTTGACTTGCTTTGACTCTCTGACCTGTTAGAACTATGAGGTCTTCTACTTTGACTTCTCTCCCGTGACTCTGAAACAAGTGCTTCTAACTGGGAGGAGCCATTAATCAAACTTCGCTCTCTTTTCTTCTGGATTCTTCATTCAACATGATTTCTTTAACCATTGCTAATGTCAACTTTCTTTTTGGAGCTGAGTTTGTCAGTATCACAACCAGAACTTTCCAACTATTAGGCAAAGAACTCAGCAACAACAAGGCTTGCAACTCAGCATTTAAAGTGATGTCATTATTTGTCAATTGGTTCACAGTCTCCTGAAATATGCTCAAGTTCTCCATCATTGATTTACCTTTAATATATTTCATATTGACTAGCTTCTGAATCAAGAATGTTTTACTTTGCACATTCTTCCTCTCATATAACTCCTTCAATTTCTTCCACATCTTCTCAACATTAGTATCGGTGTCAACATGTGAATACACGCTAAGATCGAGCCATTGCCTAATCAAAGTAGCTGCCTTCTGATTCAACTTCTTCCATTCAGCATCAGATTTAGTACTTTTAGTTTTATCCCCTTCCACAGGATCATACAAGGCCTTGTTGTACAACATATCTCGAGGGTCCTCAAAATCGAGTAATTTTTAGAATTTAATTTGACCATATTTGACCTATGAGTATTTTTCTCCATTTAATCAGTACAGAAATAAATAACCAAAACTCTGGATACCACTTTATTGGAAAAAACAACTGAGGTTCAAATAAAAATCTGTCTAACAGTGAAAACACCAAAATAATTTTTTCGGCCTACAACCTGTGTAATTAAATAGGCAACTCCAAAGATACTCTAAACGACAAATATAATGGTAGAAATTAAATAATCAAATACCAAAATTTTTATCGTGGGAAAATTTTAAAAAGAGGGACAAAAAATCCACCGGACCTAATCTAGTAAAATCTTTCACTATCAAAATAATGGATACACAATCAGTCTTCCTAGTAGCACTAGGGTATCTCAACAAACAAAAAAATACATCATCAAAACTGATGGAATCAACATAAATCCTCCACAAAAATGGGTATCTCAAATCAGATAAAAGAGAAGGCAATACAACTAGCAAGTTATATCCTAATGTTCTTCTCTACACTAAAACCAACATACTAAAATTTCATAAGAAATGAAACATGTTTACTAGTTCAATAGGAGTACATTAAAATTGTCATTTTTCCCCCTTTTTCTCTTCTCCTTCGTCGATCTCTTCTCCCTCACTCTCTCTTATTTTCTTTCTTTCTTCCAAATATGTGATGCACTCTTTCTCTCTTCACCTTTCCCTTTCTCTTCTTATCGTGACTTTTGCCACTTCTTTTTCTTTTTGTTTTCTTTTTGTTTTTTAACTTTAAAGTGTAGGTCTCACTTGAGTTGGGACCCACCAATACTGTCACTAGGCTAGACTTGAGCTTTGCAAATTAAATTGAAGAAGTTTACCACATAATATCAATAACTTTTGAAATTAATAAAAATAAAATAAAATATTAGTTGGATTCTTTGGAAAAATAAGCACTACAAATTTTTTTTTTGATGCACTATCAGTGTAAAGTAGTTTTATACGTACATCTAATTTCGTAATGTCACATCAGCAAAAAGAACTACCTTTCACATTGATCGGACGGATAGGCATTCAAAAGAATGGATGTGATTGCACAACTGTATAAAATATTTTATACTGTCAGTGCATCAAAATTAAACTCCTACAAAAAACGTTTAAAATTGGCGGATTTACCGGCCTAACTTTTTAAAAAATACGATGATAATATTATTAGCGTCGAACAAAATCGACGATATAAACGTTGCCAGTAATTTATTACTGACGGATTTTAGGAATCCGACGCTAATTACTGTTGAATTCTTCCGACAGTAATTGCTTTCAAAATGATCATTTTTTATTTATTGCCGACGGTAAATTTGGCATCATTTTAAATTTTGTGTCCTAATTAACGTCAAAATTATTTTCGAAAAATTCCGACAGTACTATCATATAATAAAATAATATTAAAAAATAAATTATGCCGTCAGATTTATCACACGCAAAATTTGATAGTATTATTTTTTTAATAAATGAATTAATTTTTATTAATATTTTTAATTATGATTATCATCATTATTACCCGATGAAAACTAAATAATATTGTGATAACTAATATTCAAATTAAAAATTAATGAAAACTAAATGTTTTATTAAAATAAAAAACTGCAATATAATTCGAATTAATATCCGCTAAAAACATAATAAAGTAATTTCATTAATGAAATAATGGATTGTAATGTCAAGCTAGACATAAAAAAAATACTAAATCTTACGGATCCTCATAATCATTATCGTCATCCTCCTTTTAATGATCTCGCAGTTAGTCCTAATGTGACGTCGTTGTGGGTACTGGTGTCTGGGCTAGTGCAAGTGCAGATAAGGAGGAGCCGCCTCCATCACTGCTGTCACATGCGTTGTATGTGCTCTACCTCCTGTCTGAGATCTTGTCTCAGGGACTCTGTCTTCACATTCCGAGCATCTCTCTCCGCCATGCGTACGTGCGAAGAACTCATTATATCTCTCCTCAGCTAAATGGAGTTGGTAACCCTGATCTTACAGGCTCTGTTGTCAAGCTATGGACATGCTCACGCAAATGAATTATTCTGCTACAAAGAACCTAGAATTCAACAAACAATACAACTTAATTATTAAATTTTTTAGAAATTTTGGCTATAATTAATGACCTCCACCAAATGTAAATTTCAACTTTTACATACCAAATATGTCCCTAAACAATTTTAATTTGGTAGAGTTTTTTCTAAATTTAGAGATCTCCACAAAAAAATATCTCATTTTTCACAGTTTAAATAATTGTAAGCATATATCAAAACAAACAACCAACACATCTTTTTAAATGCTTTAGAAATTTTGGCAGATTTTTAGCTATAATTAACGACCTCCACCAAATTTAATTTTCAACTTTTACAAACTAAACGTGTCTTTAAATAATTGTAACGAAAATTTGGTAGAGCTTTTTCTTAAATCAAGGACCTCCAGCACAATAATTTTTTAGTTTTTACAATTTAAACAATTGCAATTATATATTAAAACAAACAAGCATACAAGAAAACATGAAATTTTGGCCGTTTTAGTACGCATTTCCATATTACTTTATAATTTTTCTGCAAACAAAAATTTTGTGAAAAGGCACTACTAAACAATCTTCTCCCACTTTCATCCTAAAACTCTATCCTAAAAAAAATTAGTCCTACATAAAACTTAAACAATTTAATATATTTAGAGATAAAAAACCAATTTTAGTACTATACAAACAACCTATATATATACATAACATAGACAATTCACGATAATACTACACAAGGTTCAAACAAAAGAAAATCATAAAACAAAGATGAAATTATTAAAAGTTAAAAATTAATAAATAAAATTAAAAATCAAAATTAATAAAATTTCTAAAAATATTTATAAAAATTAATGAAACTAACTACCTTAAATTGATCCAATAAACTGTAAATCGTAAATCTATGTAATTAACTACTTAATGTTAATCCAAAATCCTAAATTAATTTACTTTACCTAAATTCAAAGAATTGTTTATGATGAGGAAACTCAATCCTGATTCTGTGAGCACTCGGTGGGAATACTCGAAACTAATGACTCTCCATGCCATCCGTAAGGTGAAATTTTTTATAGGAGAATTTGTCCCAAAATTTATTATATTTGCAATTCATGCCAATTGGATTAGATAAATGAGTGCTGAATTGGCTTTGTTAATTGTAAATGACGTTGAATTAGATAAATGGTCTTTTATTCGGACTTGCATTTGAAAATAGAATGGGCTGAGACTGGTTATAATATAGTGGATTTTATGTGAAAGGAAAAGTCCAATATTAATGCTTTGACATAAAATAATAATGAATATAACAATAATATTAATAATTCATTATGTATGAATAATGTATGATATATAATACTTATGAATATCAAAATACATTCTAATTATTCACTATAATAAGTAAAGCAATATTAAATCTATAAATCATGTGTCTAAATCCGATTTTGTCGAGTATACCAATTATAATCGTGGCATAATTTATTAGTACAGGTTCTTAACTTCAATTAGATGGGACAACAACACTCGAGAAAAATTAGGTTACGCTTATCAGGCAACTTGCTCACGACATACACCTAGTAACATGTTTGGCTTGCATGAACCCCATAATTGAAATTGAATTATCAATGTAAGGCTGTAAATAAGTTATTATAATTAATATAGGTTTATATGATTTATATATTAGATATATATTCAGCTATATGATTTAATTATTTAAAAATTTGAAATAAATAATTCTATTACATAATATTATTTTTATATTTATCTAATGAGTATACGGCTCTAATTATAAGAATAAAATTAATTTGAAGTATAAATAGGATATATAAAAATAAAACTAGTGTAATAGATTACTCAATATATAAAATGTCAATATAATTCTTTCGACAAGTGTTAAAATATAAATTATGTGTCGCTGCTATATGAAAGGTACTATTTAAATTATAAAGTTATGTGTCACTAATATATAAAAAGAATTATTTTAATTATAATTCATTTATGCAATGTAATAATTTTAATTTGCAACTGGATATATGGGAAGTAAAAAAAAATGAAGCATCTGGAGAATAAATTAAGTTCTGTTAAGTGTTAATACCATATATAATAGAGATTTATTTGTATAGAGGGTGAAATGGTCATTTTAGTAGTTAAAAAAGTCAAATATAATTGTGTCACATGTGTAAATGAGCAAAAAAACATATCCTAATTCTGGATGGATTTAATATCAAATGAGTTCCAAAATTTAAAAAAATTGCATAAAGATCCTAGTCCTTTAAGGACCTTGATATTCTTTCACCATCATAGAATTCTCTTAAATTCAATCTAAAATTACACTAACTTCAACTCTAAACTAAATTCAACCTTATTTAATCAGAAATTTAATAAC
>NC_029788.2:22808055-22814936 GCF_000816755.2 Arachis ipaensis
CTTCTGGTGGTGGCACCGCAATGATGAATAGGGTAGAGAGTAAAATCTATTTCAGTGAAATAGGATTTAAAGTTTTCTCTTTTCAAAAAGTAAACAAAACAGAAAAATGGCTTACTTCTAGCGTGATGGACCTCAGCGACGCAATGGTGACTTCCAACGGTGACGGCATAGTGGCAGCAATGGGTGGAGATAGATTTGGCAAAGTTGTCCTTTAAAACTCTCAAAGCAGTGACATCCACGTTTTATAATGCGACGGCATTTCAGTAAAAGAAGAAGATGATGAATTGAAGGCCTGTGGAGGAAAAGGGTTTTGTTTTTCTTTTTTTTAGTTAAAGTGAAAAAAAATAATTTTTGTTAAAATATTTGGTGAGAAGATTATAATTTTAAGAAAAAATATTAATTTATTTTAGGTAACATTTTATAAGTTGATGTTTATTAAAAATTTTAAAGCAATTTTTATAAAATGTAATATATGAATACAATAAATGTTGTCTATTTAATTTATTAAAGCAATATTTTTATTATGTTTTTTAATTAACTAAAAAAAACATTTATAACATGTTGATTTAAAAAGTTATAATAATCTTATTTTTTTGCAATAAATATTAAGAGTTGCTTTTTATTATTTTAGACAACACTTTTTAAGTATTGTTTAGAATATATGTTGCCATATATCAGAATGATTGTAGTGGGCGATGGTGGAGGAGGGTTAGTTGCAGCAGCCACCAATGGAGGAAAGGAGAGGGAGAGATAAGAGAGAAGAGAGAGGATTCGCAGAATGACGAGGAAGAGGCTCGCATTTTAAATTTATCCCAAATTTACTGTTGAATTTATCGGTTAAAAAATCTAACGATAACGATTTGACAGTTGTCGAAATGATGCGTTTCGTTTCTTGACGTCAAACTTACCGTCATATTTTGGGATGGGTGATCAAATCCGACGATAATCTTTTGGCCAGATATATTATTATAGCAGTCCGAGTAAAATCTTATGGTAATTTCGTCATAACTGTCCCATGTAAAATTCGAAGATAAATCCGATGATAATAAATGAATTTCTTGTAGCGAAGGCATATTTCTTATATTTGAGTACACGGATTTTTTAATATTATATACTATAAGAAAAACGTTGAAGATCGTCCAATTTGCCATCGGATTTAGCATCGTATATTAATGTCGGCTTTACCGGCAAATTATTGATGGTTTAGGTGTCAAATTCGTCAAGTCAAATCATCACCGGCAGATTTTCATTTTTGACGGTAAATTTGCCGGTAATAATTGGAGAAAAAAAAAAGAGAAAAATAGGTGCGAAATGTAGCGTGGAATTTACCAACAGAAAAATTCATTGATAAACGCTAGTGAAACGCTGCATTTTGGTGACCAGCAATGCGTTACCGTCGGATTTATCTGCCAGTAAATCTGATGGTAACGAGCCCTAAAATTCAAAGCGCGAACCCTCTCTCTCTCTCTCTCTCTCTCTTCCTTTCTCTAACCTCTCTTCTCCTTTTCTCTCTCTAACTGCCGCCTCTCCTCGATATCCATCCTTAGCCCCACCACCGCCTGCCCCTCCGTTAGCCCGTTCCTCCACTCTCCTCCACCAGCCGTGACTCCCTCTTTTTGTCTATTCGTCTGCCGCCGCCATCCAACACTGCTGCTGTTGTAAGGACCAGAAATTATTAACAGACTAATTAACGTAAAAGAATAAATTATATTGTCCGAAATAGATTTGAAAATCTAGAAATACTAATTAGGAAATTTAAAGGTGAGATTTAAATCCGGTAAATTTTTTTCGAGTGGAAAAATATAATTTTCTGTGAAAAATTACGTAAAAATGCATACCGGTAAATTAGCTAGCAGTACTGGTTTAAGTCTGTCCGGTACTGCATGAGAGTAATAAACACCGTAGAAAAACTTAAGAAAATAATTAAAGTTGAAAATCGGGCGCTAATTCTAAATGGTTGGTCCAAAATTGGGCCAAACGAACCTAAAACGCTATGCGATTGGGGCGGACTCAAGCCCAACATATATAAACTACTTTAATGAGTAATTCAACTCATTTTTACCCACAAACAAGAAGGGAGGCGCTAAGATAGAGAAGGGAGAAGAGAGAAGAAGTTACTATTCACTTTCTTCTTCAATCACTCATATCTTGAGCTACGGTACTCCGATTTGCGTGATATTTACAGCCACACGAAGCTCTTGCTGAGCTTGTTAGTTCTAACTAGACCTTGTTGGTGAGAATTCAAACTTCACACTTCATTCATAAGCCCTAACAATTTTGAAAATATGGGTATAGTATTGAGTAGGTTTTTGAAATTTTGGTTGTTTAGGTGCCAACCAATAGTGAGAAATTATTGGGTTTTATCCTAATTTGCTATGGGTAAGGTAAGATTGCCTTACACCCTTGTGATTTAGTATAATTTTGAACTCTAGTATTCATTGTGGTGAAATATATGATGTGTAGCTTGAATGTGGTGATTTGTGGGGTTAACTGTGATCATTGGATTTGAGTTTTGGTGGTTGAAGCTTCGTGAAGGCTTGTTTGGAGTAATTTGGTGAATTTGAGCATATTGGGAATCGGCCAAGGTATGGTTTCGATTTTCTCTATGTAATATGTAATGTTTTGTGAAACATAGGCTAGCGGACCTTAGGATAAGTTTAAATTATTGATGATTTATGATGATTATTGATGATTGTTGATGGTTAATGAATTGTGATGTTGATTGTTGATGAATGATATTGATTATTGATGTTGAGGTTGAATAATGATAATTATGAAGATTTGGTAGTAATAAATTGATGATTGATGAATTTGACGGTTGAGAAAGGTGCAAGTGTGAATTTGATGTTTGGGGTTGATGATTTTGAGCGTAATGATTTATAAGTGAGAATTGTGGTAAGAGTGGTGATTTGGAACAAAATGGTAAGTTTTGGTATGGGTTAGAGTGTGTTGTGGTTTTGGTTTGATTTGGTTTGAAGTTTTGGAAAACTAGAGAACTTTATCAAATTTTGTAAAACCTTGTTTTTGATGAACTTTGGCGAGTCATAACTTGGCCTCCGGACCCTCATTTTGGATGAAACTTAATTTAAATGAAAGTTGGGTCCGAGAGTTTTAAAACGTTTGAAGAACAAATAAAAAATATTTTAAAACGAAAAAGTTATCCGCGTTTAAAGTTTGGTGCAAAAATATGAAATTCTGCAGCTTTTAAAATTTTCTAAGTCTGTTAAGGCATGCGTACACGGATCTGTGTACGCGACACGAGCATTGGCCACTGCCAAGTGCTCTCGCGTACATGGGCACTGGCATGCGTACGCGAGAATGTGATTTTAAGGCAAGCGTACGCGAAATTTTAACACGTGACGCGGGGATTCCCTTTGGGTTGAGACTCTTGCGTACGCGGGGGAAGTGTCGCGTACGCGACCACCTATTTTGCAATCGGGTGTACGCGGGACAGGGGCATGCGTACACATGACACTATTTTGCTGAAAACTTGTTTTCTTCGTTTTTAAAGGTTCTCTTACTTTCTAAACTTCTTTAATTGCCGTTTAAGATTACTATCTACTTACTTAGACTCTATGACTAGTGATGATGAGATAATTGGTTTAAATTGGTAATTTCTATTATGGGTGTATAAGACAGAGACTTAGGTTTCTGAAGTACTATGGATGGACTAGTTGGGTAAATTGGCAGAGTATTATATTGGTTACGAACTTGTGAAATTAAGGACCAATGATGGTTAAGACAAGTTTGGAACTCGGAGATGAATGACGAATTATTGAATACTGAAAGTGATCACTGAGAAATATTGTTATATATTGTTATATCTGAGATTGTTGAGTCGCTATGCGCCTGGCAAGGACGGTGGTTAATCCTGCTTTTTGAGGTCGCAGCACCGGCGTAAGGACTGTGGTTAATCTCGCTTACGTTGAGATATGAAGTATATGGCAGAGTATCCCATTCGCATCCTTCGTGTCACAAGAGTGTGCCGGGCACTATATCCCTTGGGCAGTATGTCGAGTACTATATCTTTAGGGTACCCATTTTTATTTGTGACTGAAAGGCGACATTCCCATGGGGATGTGTCGGGTTGGCAGTTGAACCGACAATGTGATATCACAGCCTATAGGACATGCATTCATCAAGTCTATTTTCTATATGTTTGCTTACTTTGCCTACTTGCATCTGTTGCCTAAATGTATAACATGCTTACTTGGTTCATGGTTTACTTGCTATATATGCCTATTATTTGTGTTTTACTTGTTTGCATATACTTGTGTTTTCTACTGGGATTGAGGAGGTTCGGTAGGTGGTGGCAATGGGATCGCATGGAGGTTAGGCTGGCGAAGGCTGTGGGACAGTGATGCATATAATAGTTAGAGAATCCTTAGGGCTTAGATAAGCCTTTATGGTTCTGTTAAATATTTCTAAGTTTGAATCTTAAGCTTGATGTGAAGTTCTAGGATTGTCTTTGGCTTCCCGAAACCTTATATCTTATATATTAGGCATTGTTACCATACTGAGAACCTCCGGTTCTCATACCATATGTTGTTGTTGTTTTTCAGATGCAGGTTGTAACCCACCTCGATGAGTTGCAGGATGGTGACAAAGTAGAGGATCACTTGTTATATATTGTATTTTGGTTATTTGGTTATAGATATACTCTCACTTTTGTATATTATACTTTGTTGCCTTAGAGGCTTACCTTGAGAGTTAGGATGTTGCTGTTTTATTTGAAAAACTTTGTTATCTATATTAACTAGTCGATCTAAACTCCACGGGTTACGACTAGTATTCTTTTGGATAGAATTTACCAACAGAAAAATTCATTGTAGTGAAACAGTGAAACGCTGCATTTTGGTGACCAGCAATGCGTTACCGTCGGATTTATCTGCCAGTAAATCTGATGGTAACGAGCCCTAAGCGTGAACGCGTGAACCCTCTCCCTCTCTCTCTCTCTCTCTCTCTCTCTCTCTCCATCTCTCTCTCTCAGAGAGAAAGCAAGTAACCTTGCCACTACTGGTAGAGCCTCTGCAGCCTCCTTTTGCCGCCTCCTCTCCCCTCAGCGAAACCAACCCAATCTTTCATTCTCTCCTCTTCGCAACAGCGTTAGCCGCGAGTCATTTTCTCCTGTTCTATTTGTCTCACCGTCCAGCACCGCCACGAAGCTCCACCAGCAGCGGCTGTCACTACCACTAAGCAGTAGATAAATGATTTGTGTGTATTATAGTTGTTTAGAATGATACAATATAAAATAGTATTTATAGGTGTTAAGAGAATCAAAATAATAAAGACATAATATCTTATAATAAATATTCTGATATACTTAGTATATGTTAATTGATTTTAATATATTCTAATCATATCTACTTTTTAAATTAAAATTTTAATAAAATTTAATTTAATATCTTATTAAAATTACCAAAAATAAAGTAAAACAGGAACAATAATGTTCATTTTTACTAACTTTGCAAGCATTTTTTCTCTAACTTTTCAAGCCACTAATCTAGTCATAATCTTTGAGTTAATAGGTTTTACACGATTTTAAAAATTAACTCATACTTGATAAATATGAAACTTGTAATCATAAATCCTTTTGAACAAACAAATACTTTAATTTGAAACCACATAATCAAAGATCTTTCTATCTAGTTGGGGGCCCCATTGGACATGATAAGCCAAGAAGCTTCATTTCGCTTTTCAGTTGTATAATTGAAAAATTGGAATCTTCGTCAAGTGACTATGGGGCTCCCTCTAGTCTTTCACTTTCGATGGTGGAAATTATCAACCCTTCCACGCCGAAAGAAAAAAAAAATGGATAAAATATATTTTCGTCTTTGAAATTAACTACAAATTTTAAAAATATTTTTAAATTTTATTTTATTTTAATTTTATTTTAACAAATTTTTATTCATATTAAATATATTCCTGTCAACAAATTTTTCAAAAAAGTTAGAGTAAACTATCAACCTAATTTTTGTCCATTTTTTAGAATGGTAACATAATTTTTCAAGATAAAAACAATTCACTTTGGTCTTTAACTTCTATTTTCACGTGACACAATGCGATCTATGTGGATATTTTTCTATCAATTCTGAACAAAAAACACTAATGTATCAGGCTCAGAAATGGACAAGAACCTAATTGTCTCTAAATTCAAATTAGTTAAGAATTTATTTGTTCTCATTCTTTAAACAATATCTTTTTTAAATTATTTTTTATTCATTAATCGTATTTTAATATTTATTATTTATATATTTAAAAATTATATTTGAGAATTATTTATTTAGTTTCATAATAAATAATATTTTTAAATTTGAATAATTTATTAATTAATTTGTACTTATTATACCATATATTCAATAATTTATTGAAAAAAGAATATTAATATAATGAATAAAAAATAATTTAGAAAAGATATTGTTTAAAGAATAAGGATAAATAAACCCCTAATTGATTTGAATTTGGAGACAATTAAGCTCTTGTTCATTTCTGAACCCGACACGTTAGCATTTTTTGTTCAGAGTTGACGGAGAAACACCCACAGGGACCACGTTGTATGTCACGAAAATAGAGAACAGGGATCGAAGTGGATCATTTTTATCTTGAAGGGTCGAGTTATCATTCTGAGAAATGGACAAGGACCGAATTGGTAGTTCACTCAAAAATTTAGAACCAATTCAACAACAATTATATAAGAATAACTTTTAACACAAACAAATCAAACATAATTATCATGCATTATCGTTGGATTGGTCTTAAATTATTTAAAAATTTATCTGTCAAAAATATTTTTGATACAAATAAAAAACTTTTAAATTAATTAAAACAAAACAAAATTTAAGTATATTTTTAAAATATAAAAAACATACTTTATTCAATAT
>NC_029788.2:22815000-22821171 GCF_000816755.2 Arachis ipaensis
AACTGGTAAAATACAATATAATAATGCACGCACAATAATCAAAATGGATTCCTGAAACATAGTTTATGCTTTTATGTTGAGAGCTGCTATAGTGCTGAAAGAAAGATTCTTTAGCAGCTGTTGATCCTGTATGTCTATAAGTGGTGGAAACACGTGTTTTATAAAAGGAATTTTTTTTCTTATGACCATAGATGATGGAAATGAAGTCCAATGTTAAAAAACATTAAAGAGTAAAAAAAATTATTTTTGTTCATGATAGTCATGGAAGGAGTTGTTTTCCCATGTGTGAGTGAAGAGAGGCTTTTAGTCCACCGTGAGAACATTAGTTACTCTCATTCGAATCCTATGTCACTGTGTCACTGGAGGAATGGAATTGAGAAGAAACCCTAGAACGTGTGAAACAACAACGAGCAGTCAAGATCGAGCTTAGCAGTCTAGCGATCTACCCAGCTGGAAGATTGTCATCGCTATCGTTGGTTGTCCCCGGTTCTTGTCATTGTCCCTAACCTCACTGTTGTCGCATAAAGATCGAGTCGGTTGCATGTCGGTGGGGATGGTTAGCATGATGTCGTTTATGCGGGGTTCTTGGTGTGTTCGTGATAGCTATTATCATTTCCCGTGTCGCTGCCGTATCCATTGTGCTATTACCATCGTCACCATTAATCCGTTGCCACGGGTAAGCCGTCCCTCATCACTATAGCTTTGCTTGTGTGATCTTGGGTTGCTGAGTATCTATTATTTTAGAAATTTATAATTCGTCCATTTTACTGGACGGAATTTCTACGAATTAGAATCATAAGAACCGACTAGCTATCTGCTTATGCGTTTATAGGGCAAGATTTCACAACTCAAGCGGCATTATATACTCATCATCAATACATCGCATGATTCATTATGACAGGAGCTTTTGCTCATGGAGCTATATTTTTTTAGAGATTACAATTCAGAACAAAACGAGGATAATGTATTGGCAAGAACGTTAGACCACAAAGAAGCTATAATATCGCATTTAAGTTGAGCCAGCCTGTTTCTTGGATTTCATCCACAAACGCAAAGCTTATGGCTGACTGATATTGCGCACCATCATTTAGCTATTGCGATTCTTTTCCTGATAGCTGGTCACATGTATAGAACCAACTTCGGGATTGGCCACAATATAAAAGAGATCTTAAAAGCACACATTCCTCTAGGGGGTAGATTGGGGCATGGACATAAGGGTGAAACTTTCGTTATTGGGTTAGCCATACACTTCACATGTTTCTAGCGATTCACATGGCATTATCAAATGATATAAGTCTTGGATAAGAATCTTAAATCTGAGTTGTTGGGTTTAATTATAGGATGTTGAGTTAATAATACTAGTTGTGTTGTTGTTGAGGGAATTTCAGTGGTTGTTTTTCTGAGTTATGATGATTATCGTCGTTGTTTAGCCATTTTATTGGTTTGTGAGGGGTTTGAAAGAGCTAACGGATCTATTAACATTGACATGATACTACATCTTTTATTGAAATCTTTTCATTATACTATTAATTTAGGTAGAATGTGAAATGCAATGAAAGCAAATGCCAAACAACAATAGCTGGTTAAGACCATTTCCCGTTTGAGTGGCCGGAACCCCACAGCTTGCTTTGTCGTGGGGCATGGATATAAAACCAAACCAATTAGATTGTTCGTGTGTATATTTGTGTGCGCGTATGGTATAGTTAGATTTACTCGAGAGTTGGTATCCCGAGGGAGAGGTTAAAATTTTTATTGAAAGAATAACAAATGAGGTATATCAATTGCATTATAAAACCTTTAGAAGCATCTGATGTTGGGTAGAATTAGTAGCTGAAAGGTGTTACTTCGACATGAATATGTGCTTGTTGATTGTTGATGTTGCAATTCCTAATTCATTCGATGTATTGTTGAGGTACAGATGGAGGTGACTCTAAGCGAGGGGGATGCTGATTGCAGAGGGAGTGAATGTGATGCGTATGAGGAGTTGAACCATCGAGAATTTAGCGGTAGTGTGGCCGATGATGAATGTTGTGAGTTGGAAGACCTCGGCGGATTGAGTGGGGATGACATTTTGAAGAAAGTTTAGGTCAGCATTGATAATGCGTATGAGTTCTATAGGAGGTTTGGAAAACTTCATGGATTTGGGGTGCGAAAGGGTGACTCCGAGAAAGACTGTAAGGGGAATTCGGTTAGATATAGGTTTTTTTTGCAACAAGGAAGGATTGAGGGAATGTAAACACTACGACAGGGTTGTCAGAACGAGGATACACAAACCCGAGACAAGAACAAACTGCAAGGCAATGTTATCGGTATTTTTAGACAAAAATGATAACTGCTAAAAGGTGAGGAAGTTGTCGAACACTACCATGAGCTGACACTGGCAGGAATAGTGCACTTGATTGCCAATCATCGTGGGTTAACGGAAGTAGCAAAGAGTCAGATAGATGGGATACAAGCACATGGTATTGCATCTAAGATTGTAGGGTACATGGCTAGTATGGCTGGTGGATATTCGTTGTTGGGGTTCCTGAAGAAAGATGTGTACAACTATGCTGATAAATAATGGCATATTAAAATAGCTGACGGTGATGCAAATTCTGTAATAGTGTATCTAGAGGAAAAAGTTGAATCAGACCCCATGGCAATTGCAAAATATAATGTGACTAGTGATGATAGGCTAGTGAATTTGATTTGGGCCGATGGATCTAGCAGAGTTGATTACCAATACTTTGGTGATGTGTTGGCGTTTGATTCAACCTACAAGAAAAATAAATACAAGAGACCAATCGTGATTTTTTCTGGATCAAACAATCATAAAAGAAGGATTATGAATACAATGGTATACACACTGGAGGAATATGAGGAACCTGATGTGCACATAATGTCGTCCTTCAGGCAGTCGACTGGGAAGTTAAGCTGTCAATGTAATTTCTGGAAGAAGCATGGATATCCATGCAAGCACATGTTCTTTGTCATGAAGGTAGAGTATCTAAAGGAGATACCCGACAAGTTCATTCTGAAGAGGTGGAGAACTGATACAAAGTTCCCTGAGTAGTATACAAAAAATTGGGGAGACGTTAGCGAGCATGGTGTCATCCTCCAGCATGGGGCACTCCATTCCGCATCGCAGTGGATGTTTTTCTTGGGGAACAAAGGTTATCCATGTTCCAAAAGGCTATGTGTGGAATTGAATCTTTGTGTAAAGACCTCGAGTTAGATTACAGGGCATTTCATGGTGGGGTTCGGCCAAGCGCCGAACATGAAAGTGAAAGAAATCCCGTGGTCAGGGATCCAGTTGTTGCTAAGTCAAAGGACACCCCAAAACTTGGAAAGAAAAAAGCCCTTGGTAAAAGGAATCGTTGCACCTGTTGCAAGGGGATGGGACACACAAAAAGAAACTGCCCAAACAAGGGTGAACAACGTCAACAATACAAGTTAGACGACAATTTATTCGAGGGAGATGATTTAGAGATGCCTGACTGTGTTAGTTAAAAAACTTTTCTCTGTGCAGCATCCATATGCTAGCTAAGACTTTTTGGTTACAGGATGATGAATGCACGTGGATAAACTGCACCGGCTTAGGATCCAACGATGATTGAGAGTTAACAGTGGGTGATAACTTAATTGTCGACCCCGGGGGCAAAGCAAATAACGACTTATTAGACAAGGTGAGTTATTTTCCAAAGTTAAGGTATGATTTTAGTGATTGTTAACAATTGGTAAGGAATAAACTTGTGTTGGTGTAACATATATATGGCTTGAACGAAAATATAATAACATACATAATGACTAATAAGTGTTATTTTTATAAAGTTTAGAGATGTGGAGTTTCATTTGATTAATTTCGAATCAAGGATTATGTCTTTGAGGGTTTGAATGAATTTAACGTAATGAGTTTTCATTTGGTTGAGTGGAATTTATGCTATGTTCGGTGGATTAACTTATTGGCTTGGAAATAAGTAAAAGAGTATATAAGCACTTAATGTCATGTTGCAAAAAGAGTGTACTGGTTTTTAGTTGAATTAATGTTGGACTAATAAGTAGAAGAGCATATAAGCACTTAATGTAATCTTGCAAAAAGAGTGTACTGATTGTTAGTTGAATTAATAAGATTAGTTACATTAGATGAAGTCTTCAATGGTGGATAAGTCTTTAAAGTTTCTATCCCTAAAGGTCTTCATTTTCTGAATCCTTTGAGGGTTGTGACCTCGGTTGATCTAATAAGAAATCCAATTTCTTTTCTTGCAGTTGCGATCCATCATGCATGGACTTAAGCCTGGTACATTTGGAAGGCCGAAACCATAGCCCATGCAATGGTACTACAGAAAAGCATGACTCGTAAGGGCATCTGATGTAAAGAAAGAGTATCATTGTGCGTGGTGATGGAAGGTCCGCATGCAATCTGTTAACCCCTTTGGTAATCGTTGTTTTCTTAGGAGAAGATGTGAACTCATCTTATGTATTTAGTTTCATATAGTTGGATTTTGTTGCCGATTGTTTCAAAAGTGATCCTGGATTAATCAATTCGTAGTTGGGCACATCGAAAGCTAGCACAACATTGTTAATTTCTATTCGATTTGGCATAGCCCTTGTATTCGTTAGTTTCAGTTAGATTGGTATGCTTTATATTTGACACAATAGTTAATGGTGTTTTCAAAGACAAAATTTACATATGAACCAGAAATGGACACTGGGCCCAACAATAGCCAGTTGATTTTTATTTGCCATTCTGGATTCGATAGGCTAAAGTGCAAACATTAGAGGATCTTGTTAACAACATTTTGGATCCTTAAAAGTAGTCTCAAATGAGCCATGTGACACACTACACCTTTACGTCTATGCAATGAGGTCAAACGGGTTTAGGCACAAACCGTGAAGGTAGAGAAGCCATATTAAATATGAAATATATACTTAATAAGAGAAAAGTTTAACTGGAACACAATATAATGATGGTGCCATCATGCATTCACATAATTTGTTACACTAATCCCAAAATATCAACAGAAATGGCGTTACATAAAATGAGCATATTATGATGCCTAATATCACAGAAGAACTGCATATTAGTAGCCCTAATATGTTGTTAAAATAACATTTGTTTGTTCGGAATGATATACGTAGATTACCAAAATGCATGGAACTCACGACAAACATGATACCAAGTGGTCATGAGCCCCCCAAGAGTGTTACTCCGCCACAAAATAGTTACTGGAGGTAGCCAAGGCCGAACACGTCATATAGCGATGCTTTGACTCAGAAATCGGTTTGGGTTTGTGTAAGATCCGGTTAATTAACGGCTAATTAACCCATAAATGAGAATTTATTTTAGAAAGCTAAAAATATTATTTTTATGGCTTAATATGATAGAGGAAGTTGAGACGAGAATTTTGGTACCAATTTTATAGAAATCGGACCAAGATTGGACCGAACGGGCCAAACCGGGCCAACCGGACCCAAAGTGGGCCCTTGACCCAACTAAACTAAACCAAAACCCTAGTTTTCAGCACTCTCTCTCCTCATTTGTTACACACACACACGCTGAAATGGAGGCCATGGAGGGAAGAACACTTTCTCAAGTTCTTTCTCTCATTTGATCTTCAAACCACCATAACTTTTGATCTAGAGCTCCGATTGTCGCACCGTTTGCGGCCACACGTTCACCGCAGAGAGCTCTATAAAACCCATACAATCAATCTTGAGGTAAGCCATATTTTGCTCTTCGAAATTCCAGCCCTTGTTTTCGAGTTTCATGGACAAAATGTTGAGATTTTGGGCTCTTTGATGTTATAGGAACCAACTCTCTTAAAGGAGAAGGTTAATCTTGTCTCCTTGGACCTTGGGTATGGTAAGATTCTCAATCCTAGTGTAATTTGTTGTTCTATGATGTTTGGGTATTGGGATATTGTGTATGGGTATGATGATTGTGGCTTAGGTTGTGTATATGTGAATATTGGAGCTTGATTGGTGATTTTGGAAAGCTTGGGAGAGAGTTTTGTGTGATAAAATATGTTTTTGGAAGTGTTGAGACCTTGAAAACTTGTGGACAAGTGGTTTGGAAGTGCTCCGGTTGAGCTTGGGAAATCGGCTAAGGTATGGTCTCAGTTTCCTGTATCTAATATGTAATGTGGTAGGAAATACTTAGGCTAGAGGCCCTAAGATAGGCATTGAATT
>NC_029788.2:22832899-22851922 GCF_000816755.2 Arachis ipaensis
TAAAACCTTTAGAAGCATCTGATGTTGGGTAGAATTAGTAGCTGAAAGGTGTTACTTCGACATGAATATGTGCTTGTTGATTGTTGATGTTGCAATTCCTAATTCATTCGATGTATTGTTGAGGTACAGATGGAGGTGACTCTAAGCGAGGGGGATGCTGATTGCAGAGGGAGTGAATGTGATGCGTATGAGGAGTTGAACCATCGAGAATTTAGCGGTAGTGTGGCCGATGATGAATGTTGTGAGTTGGAAGACCTCGGCGGATTGAGTGGGGATGACATTTTGAAGAAAGTTTAGGTCAGCATTGATAATGCGTATGAGTTCTATAGGAGGTTTGGAAAACTTCATGGATTTGGGGTGCGAAAGGGTGACTCCGAGAAAGACTGTAAGGGGAATTCGGTTAGATATAGGTTTTTTTTGCAACAAGGAAGGATTGAGGGAATGTAAACACTACGACAGGGTTGTCAGAACGAGGATACACAAACCCGAGACAAGAACAAACTGCAAGGCAATGTTATCGGTATTTTTAGACAAAAATGATAACTGCTAAAAGGTGAGGAAGTTGTCGAACACTACCATGAGCTGACACTGGCAGGAATAGTGCACTTGATTGCCAATCATCGTGGGTTAACGGAAGTAGCAAAGAGTCAGATAGATGGGATACAAGCACATGGTATTGCATCTAAGATTGTAGGGTACATGGCTAGTATGGCTGGTGGATATTCGTTGTTGGGGTTCCTGAAGAAAGATGTGTACAACTATGCTGATAAATAATGGCATATTAAAATAGCTGACGGTGATGCAAATTCTGTAATAGTGTATCTAGAGGAAAAAGTTGAATCAGACCCCATGGCAATTGCAAAATATAATGTGACTAGTGATGATAGGCTAGTGAATTTGATTTGGGCCGATGGATCTAGCAGAGTTGATTACCAATACTTTGGTGATGTGTTGGCGTTTGATTCAACCTACAAGAAAAATAAATACAAGAGACCAATCGTGATTTTTTCTGGATCAAACAATCATAAAAGAAGGATTATGAATACAATGGTATACACACTGGAGGAATATGAGGAACCTGATGTGCACATAATGTCGTCCTTCAGGCAGTCGACTGGGAAGTTAAGCTGTCAATGTAATTTCTGGAAGAAGCATGGATATCCATGCAAGCACATGTTCTTTGTCATGAAGGTAGAGTATCTAAAGGAGATACCCGACAAGTTCATTCTGAAGAGGTGGAGAACTGATACAAAGTTCCCTGAGTAGTATACAAAAAATTGGGGAGACGTTAGCGAGCATGGTGTCATCCTCCAGCATGGGGCACTCCATTCCGCATCGCAGTGGATGTTTTTCTTGGGGAACAAAGGTTATCCATGTTCCAAAAGGCTATGTGTGGAATTGAATCTTTGTGTAAAGACCTCGAGTTAGATTACAGGGCATTTCATGGTGGGGTTCGGCCAAGCGCCGAACATGAAAGTGAAAGAAATCCCGTGGTCAGGGATCCAGTTGTTGCTAAGTCAAAGGACACCCCAAAACTTGGAAAGAAAAAAGCCCTTGGTAAAAGGAATCGTTGCACCTGTTGCAAGGGGATGGGACACACAAAAAGAAACTGCCCAAACAAGGGTGAACAACGTCAACAATACAAGTTAGACGACAATTTATTCGAGGGAGATGATTTAGAGATGCCTGACTGTGTTAGTTAAAAAACTTTTCTCTGTGCAGCATCCATATGCTAGCTAAGACTTTTTGGTTACAGGATGATGAATGCACGTGGATAAACTGCACCGGCTTAGGATCCAACGATGATTGAGAGTTAACAGTGGGTGATAACTTAATTGTCGACCCCGGGGGCAAAGCAAATAACGACTTATTAGACAAGGTGAGTTATTTTCCAAAGTTAAGGTATGATTTTAGTGATTGTTAACAATTGGTAAGGAATAAACTTGTGTTGGTGTAACATATATATGGCTTGAACGAAAATATAATAACATACATAATGACTAATAAGTGTTATTTTTATAAAGTTTAGAGATGTGGAGTTTCATTTGATTAATTTCGAATCAAGGATTATGTCTTTGAGGGTTTGAATGAATTTAACGTAATGAGTTTTCATTTGGTTGAGTGGAATTTATGCTATGTTCGGTGGATTAACTTATTGGCTTGGAAATAAGTAAAAGAGTATATAAGCACTTAATGTCATGTTGCAAAAAGAGTGTACTGGTTTTTAGTTGAATTAATGTTGGACTAATAAGTAGAAGAGCATATAAGCACTTAATGTAATCTTGCAAAAAGAGTGTACTGATTGTTAGTTGAATTAATAAGATTAGTTACATTAGATGAAGTCTTCAATGGTGGATAAGTCTTTAAAGTTTCTATCCCTAAAGGTCTTCATTTTCTGAATCCTTTGAGGGTTGTGACCTCGGTTGATCTAATAAGAAATCCAATTTCTTTTCTTGCAGTTGCGATCCATCATGCATGGACTTAAGCCTGGTACATTTGGAAGGCCGAAACCATAGCCCATGCAATGGTACTACAGAAAAGCATGACTCGTAAGGGCATCTGATGTAAAGAAAGAGTATCATTGTGCGTGGTGATGGAAGGTCCGCATGCAATCTGTTAACCCCTTTGGTAATCGTTGTTTTCTTAGGAGAAGATGTGAACTCATCTTATGTATTTAGTTTCATATAGTTGGATTTTGTTGCCGATTGTTTCAAAAGTGATCCTGGATTAATCAATTCGTAGTTGGGCACATCGAAAGCTAGCACAACATTGTTAATTTCTATTCGATTTGGCATAGCCCTTGTATTCGTTAGTTTCAGTTAGATTGGTATGCTTTATATTTGACACAATAGTTAATGGTGTTTTCAAAGACAAAATTTACATATGAACCAGAAATGGACACTGGGCCCAACAATAGCCAGTTGATTTTTATTTGCCATTCTGGATTCGATAGGCTAAAGTGCAAACATTAGAGGATCTTGTTAACAACATTTTGGATCCTTAAAAGTAGTCTCAAATGAGCCATGTGACACACTACACCTTTACGTCTATGCAATGAGGTCAAACGGGTTTAGGCACAAACCGTGAAGGTAGAGAAGCCATATTAAATATGAAATATATACTTAATAAGAGAAAAGTTTAACTGGAACACAATATAATGATGGTGCCATCATGCATTCACATAATTTGTTACACTAATCCCAAAATATCAACAGAAATGGCGTTACATAAAATGAGCATATTATGATGCCTAATATCACAGAAGAACTGCATATTAGTAGCCCTAATATGTTGTTAAAATAACATTTGTTTGTTCGGAATGATATACGTAGATTACCAAAATGCATGGAACTCACGACAAACATGATACCAAGTGGTCATGAGCCCCCCAAGAGTGTTACTCCGCCACAAAATAGTTACTGGAGGTAGCCAAGGCCGAACACGTCATATAGCGATGCTTTGACTCAGAAATCGGTTTGGGTTTGTGTAAGATCCGGTTAATTAACGGCTAATTAACCCATAAATGAGAATTTATTTTAGAAAGCTAAAAATATTATTTTTATGGCTTAATATGATAGAGGAAGTTGAGACGAGAATTTTGGTACCAATTTTATAGAAATCGGACCAAGATTGGACCGAACGGGCCAAACCGGGCCAACCGGACCCAAAGTGGGCCCTTGACCCAACTAAACTAAACCAAAACCCTAGTTTTCAGCACTCTCTCTCCTCATTTGTTACACACACACACGCTGAAATGGAGGCCATGGAGGGAAGAACACTTTCTCAAGTTCTTTCTCTCATTTGATCTTCAAACCACCATAACTTTTGATCTAGAGCTCCGATTGTCGCACCGTTTGCGGCCACACGTTCACCGCAGAGAGCTCTATAAAACCCATACAATCAATCTTGAGGTAAGCCATATTTTGCTCTTCGAAATTCCAGCCCTTGTTTTCGAGTTTCATGGACAAAATGTTGAGATTTTGGGCTCTTTGATGTTATAGGACCCAACTCTCTTGAAGGAGAAGGTTAATCTTGTCTCCTTGGACCTTGGGTGTGGTAAGATACTCAACCCTAGTGTAATTTATTGATTTTATGATGTTTGGGTATTGGGATATTGTGTATGGGTATGATGATTGTGGCTTAGGTTGTGTATATGTGAATATTGGAGCTTGATTGGTGATTTTGGAAAGCTTGGGAGAGAGTTTTGTGTGATAAAATATGTTTTTGGAAGTGTTGAGACCTTGAAAACTTGTGGACAAGTGGTTTGGAAGTGCTCCGGTTGAGCTTGGGAAATCGGCTAAGGTATGGTCTCAGTTTCCTGTATCTAATATGTAATGTGGTAGGAAATACTTAGGCTAGAGGCCCTAAGATAGGCATTGAATTATTGATATTGTTGAATGGTTGAGATATATGATGTGATCATATATGTGATTATGAATATTGATGCCTTGATTGTGTGATATATGAGAAATGCATGTTGTGATATATGCTTGATGAATGATTGAGGTTGAATTGGTGGGTGGTACCATATTGATGGTGAGTATGATGATGATTATGTATAATGATGGTTGATTGGAAATGGTATTATTGGAAATTGGGATGAGGAAGGATGTATGACATAATATTGTGTTTGTCCTTTAGCCCTTTGATTGAGAAGTGTTAAAATGGTTGGGTGGTGATTTTGAAAATTTTGGTAAAGTGTCAATGTGTGAATTGAGGATGGCTTGATGTTGATTTTGGTATATTTTGATTGATTTCAAAGGAAAGGGATGAAATTGGCATGTTTTAATTGATTTTGAAATTAGTTGAAAGTGGCTTGTTTTGAAAATGGCACTTTGTGGTTTTGTATGAAAATATTATTTTTGGGCATACTTTGACGGGACATAACTTGGACTACGGATCTCTGTTTTGTGCTAAATTTATTTAGAAATGAAATTAGATCCGGGATGTCCATGCCATTCGAAGAACGGGTGAAAACGATTTAAAATGAGAAAGTTATGTCTGTCGGAAGATTGGGGGTTGAATCTGTAAATTCTGCAGCTTTTAACTTAGAAAATTTTTAGCAGAATGACCCTCCGCGCGTAGGCGCACTTGGCGCGTACGCGTCGATGCGCTGCACCAAATGTCCAGCTATTTTCCAGAGAGTTGTGCCAGAGTTGTGCCAGTTTTGTACCTGGGGCGCAAGAGCACCCACGCATACGCGTGGCTGACGCTTGCGCGTCGTTTGGCTAATTTTCAATCCGTGCGTCCGCGCGCATGACGCTTGCGCGTCAATGAGTTTTTGTGGCCATCCACGCGTGTGCGTGGAGTGCGCGTACGTGTGGCCCTGTTTTCATCCCAAAGTTGATTTTTGAGTTTTAAAAGCCAAATTTCATACTTCTAAGCCTCCGATCTCACCACTTATGTCTTAAATCATTATGATATGCCTAGCAATGAGATAAGGAGCTAGTGAATGTGGTAACTTGCGAGTGAAGTAAGGGAAAATGGATGATCATTGAGGATCAAAGATGATTATGTGAGATGCGGTGGATGGCGGTGGAAGTGCTGGTTATGCCATGGGCCGAAAGGCCGTGATTGTTAATGAATTGGCTGGTTATGGATTTAACCATGAGCCAGATGGCTGGATTATTGCCATTTGACGGCGGGGCCATGATTATGGCTAAGTATAAATGCATATATGTTGTTGAATGAATTGTGAATGTTGCACTTCCACTATCGGAGATGAGAGTTTCCCTAGGAGAAAGCAGTGGCTAGCCACCACGGCTCCAGGTTGAGACTCGAAGCTCTTTGATCCGATGTCGTCAGGGTGGCCGGGCACTGTGAAAGCCCCGGATGAGCTCACCCCCATAAATATTCACCAGTGAAGGTGATGGATATGGATCATGATTATGATCAAGTTTATATTGAGTATAACTCGAGTTGGGGAGACACGACAGAGGGACAGTCCAATGGTTAGCTAATAGCTACCAGAACTTGTCGGGTTGGCTCTATAACCGACAGATGATATCATCAGCCACTAGGGACAGGCATTCATCATATGCATACTATATGAATTGTTTGAGATTGCCTATTTGATTGCATATTACTTGCTAATTGTCTAAATGCCTTATCTGTTCCTAATTTTAAATCTCTTGTCTGATATAACTGTGTTTGCTACATTATACTCCTGCTGGTGTTTGGGAGGTCTGAAGGAATTGGAAAGAGAAGTATTAGTTAGACTGAAGGATCTTTAGTCAGTTGCCACTTACGGTTTAGCTTGTTTATAAGCTTTGATATTATCTGGAGGAAGTTCTAGGATTACCTTCGGCTTTCCTCTTTTATTATGTATTATATATGTGGAAGCTGTTACCATGCTGGGGACATCTGGTTCTCACCCATGCGGATTTTGTGGTTTTCAGATGCAGGACGTGAGGTTTCTCGTTGAGGCATGCTGGAGACTTCTGGATTAACGAAGATCTTTTGTTCTCGGGACTCTGTTTTGGTTTATATGTTTTTCTTAGATACTTTTATCTCCACTAAATAATACAAACTGTGATGACTCCTCTTATAGGAGATTTTGGAGAATAGGTTCTCTGTTTTTATGTCCCTTTGGGTTTCCTTTGGGGTTTCCTTATTTTATTATATGTATATATTGCTATGCTCGGACCGGTTATCTTCGCAATCGGATTTTGAATCTTGATATTCCTGTTTTTGACACTCCTTTGTATATATATAATCTCGCGTTGACTTATCCTTTGCTCGTTACGTTATCGATCGGAGTGTTGTGCTTTCGAGTTACGGTTTTTGTTTACCCTTTTTCTACAAAGGCTCCTAGTTATAATCAATCATTCATACCACTATAAGTACTAAATTTTTGTTTTAGAGGTCATAATACCTTGCCATCTCTGAATTATGACTTAAGCATAAGACTCTGTATGGTAGGGTGTTACAGTTTGCTATTTTTTTCCTACCTTTTTTTGCTATCCTAGTCGACCTTTGCATCTCCCTATCCCAATACCGGACTGCTCTACACCCAACATCACAAGTGATGGATTTATACGCTCCCATAACTAAGTCAAGAGCTAACCTCATTCTTGTTGGATTATTGACCTCCTGAAAAACAACAACGAGCTCATTATTAAAGTATCTGTGGTAAGTGATGCTAGCTTAGAGTGAGTCTATTGGTAACTTACTTTCAACTCAATATTTTCCCAAACCCAATTCTGCATCATCCATTGGGAAACCCAAACTGCATAATCATTCCTATTCATCAGTAAGTAGGTAACTAATGCCCAACTACCGAAAATGGAAGCTATTAATGCATGCACGTTTGTACGGTATCAAGAGTCAGGGGGCAGGAACTACGAAAGCTTACGATAGCTCCGCTTACTGGCCCAGGGTGGCTCCATAACCTCGAAAGTTGACAGGTGTGACTTGTAATAGTTTTCCTTTTTCTAGAATATCTTGTCCTCCAGCATGTTCTCAATGAAGAAAGCCTTGCACAAATTATAACGATTACAAATTATTCCCACACAGACGTTAGGCATAAATCGTAATGGTCACCATCAGTTTCATACAAAGGCCATGGTTTGAGAAAACCCAATAATCTTACCACAAAATTCATTTGTTATACCCTTGATTCTCTATAGTTGTTGTGCTTGGAAAAATCCAAATACAACAGGTTGTAATTGACAAGGTCAATTACCATCAGGTACCAATGGTAGTCTCTATACATCGGGACATATATCTGCAGCACAACATGAGAAGGCAATAAATAATACAGTACATAATCACATATTTCGGATAATACCATTGCTGGGATCATTATAGTCACCATCTAGATATCATCTACATATCCCATGAATTTGTAGCGGATGTACTCAAATGTGTCGATGCTATGATTCATTAGGCTAAAAGTCACTTGCTGCAAAGGATTTGTGACGTAAGTAAAAGCATTCAACCTTAACTCGTATGATGAAATGTGTAAACAAGAAATACGGTCTCGTAACATGTACCAAAAAGGTCGTTGGAAGAAACCACAATGGCAGGTTATTCTCATGCATTAACATCGTGCAAACAAGATTTATAACCTGCAAGATGGTGAAAATGCTTTTTGTCGTAACATTACATGTCTGAGGGTCCGATGAAGCTAATGTCACATGATTAAGTTGTACTTACGTCTTCAACTACCAACTGGCCCAGACGCAATGTAAGCAGTGCATCTCGATCTCTGTGAGAATTTTCGTCTTCCAACAAGACCTCTCTGGATCAGAAGGTTTTAATTCTCAACTAAAGGTTTGTTGCTACAAGACAATGGAGTGCCCTTTTTTGTAAACATAAGAACATATATTCTTTACAGTGTATTCGACGAAAATATACGTACCTATGGTCCAAATCGGACAAGAATATGTATGCTGCAATGGCTAGTTCTATTCCGATGAAGTACATACCATCCAGTGGGCAAAACGATAGATTTAAGCACTGGTAGACTAACATACATCACTGTTAAAATAACACACTACTATCCAAAAGTGAACAATACGTCAAAGACCAAAACCCTCTAGTATATATTCCCAACGCATGTGTTCAGCGCCATGATGTCTGTGGTGAGTGTGGTAGTTGAAGGGAGTGCCAGGCTCAGTTTGTCTGAGGTCGGACCTTGGCGACACGATGAATCCAGGTCCTCAAAAGTTAGCTTCCGCTATACACACCATAAACAATGATTTTTGTAACCTGTATTTAGTCACCCTAACAAACACAAAACCCTTAACGAACTGTTAAATAAATAAAACATCACCTTCAACAACACTGCCTTCGTGTCGGCTCCCGCTGCTTGACGGGCTTGCCCACCATGCTTATCCGTTCGTCATGGAGACTTCCTTTTAGAGGATGAACACACGGTCTCCTTGGCATGTCATTTTCCAGGAGGCATCTTCAGACCCACACAAGACTTCTTCCCCCATGGAGTCCTCTGTTTTAGATCGACATTATTCGTTTTTTCCTCACGCTCCTCACCTATACAAAACGCCTTGATTTGGAATCCTCCCCCTTGGTCCTCCTTGGCTGTGTTTACAAGGGTTATCAACACTTGAATGACTTTATCATGATTCGCGAAAAGCTCGGTAATGGTGCGCAACTGGTCGTTGTTGGTCTTCAGAATTGTCTTGTTTGACAGCACATGCTGTGTTTAAACAGTGACATAAGTTACCTACCACGGACACACGCCATTCATGTTTAAATAAAGACAAAGAAAACCCCATGAGTTGTTCAACATTACCTCTTGAACCATGTTCAACACATTCAACATGTTATCCTTCAGTGACCTGCCTCCACCTTCAGCACCTTTTACCACTTCACTGGAAATAGAAAAAATACAAACCCTATAAGATGGAAATGAGCTCGTAACTTCATTCACTTAAATATAAAATGCTTCATGGATACCTTGCAAGGGAGACATCCACATCGGTGATTTCTGCAGCTTTTTCGACCAAAGTACTCTTCTCCTTCATGGAGCTCTTCTCCTTCTCCTCCGAGGTTGGATACTCTATTTCTTGTATGTCAGGTAGAATGACATTAGCAATGATAATTATGAACGAATGTTTTTCCATTATTTTACTCAGTGACACAAACATGGTCCCAAGAAAAATTCATTTAGTATAATTAGGCCCAACATGGCCCTAGTCCTATCTAATATCCATTAATTCCCAACGTGCTATGTGTATCGGTAGACCTAAGACATAAATTAAATTAAAAATAATTTTACCATTCATTTTTCAATCAATAAAATAAAAGACTGAAGTAATAATTGCAATTCATTTTTTAAGGTACTAAAGTAAACATCATGTAAAGAAAAATAACTTCTTGCATCAAGAAATAAATATAAAATATAACAAGGGAGAAAGAAACATTCCTCAATGTACTCCTTATCTTATCAATGGAGAAGGTGGATGTGATGCGGTAACTATCCGTATCAGATATGATAAGACGGTCGAAAACTAAGGAAACTAAAAGTTTTCCCACTAAGAAAATCATTTATTCAAGAAGTACAAATATAATGCGATGAACCCTTATCACTCAGTTCTGTTACATGTTATGTAGTAGGGTTTTATAACTCAAAATTAAAGGAGTACTTTATTATTAAATATAACAAATTTAGTTAAAATAACACATCATTATAGAATTTTTCTTTACATTAGGGTTAAAATTCAGAAAACCATTTTCATTCTCACAAATTCATACTTTATTCTGAGAGCATATTATTTATCAAATACACTAATCGCAGATAAGGAAACTATAATCAAAACTCCAAGTATTTGATTCCAAAACATATCACAGCGAACCTCAACAATAACTCCATTCCCAACGATAATTCTCCTACACTTTTTAAATTATTTTCTGTGGCTATGAAATTAGCACATCATTATCTAACAAAAAAAATTGGTCATCACAATGGCATCACAAGCTTTATTTTTTCCAAGTCACACAAGCAAATGAAAACCTCTATCACTCCTCAAGGAAGCAATACTTCAACCAATGTAAAATGTTGAAGTGACCTTGACAGTGTAAGGGGATTAGGGTTCAACATCATCTGACTAATTATAAGATGGATAAATGACATATCCCCTTCAACACACCTCTTCCTAACTTACTTTTCTTTCAAAAACTTGTTTTCGAAAATTTTTTCATTTTCAAGTTAAAATTACTTTGCTAACCCTTAACCCTAACCCTTGCCATTCAGAAACCTGCAGATTGATACTACCCTTACCTACAACTCATTCTTCCTCAAAGCACTATATATTCGTAGGACTACAAGCTTAACTTTGTTTTTTCAATAAGAAATTAAAATATTTAAACAGTTATCCTTACTTCATCCAATGCAAACACACAAAATATATTTTTTCATACTATGAAACCTATTCAGAAGTGAATCTGCATGGTACTGGATTATTAACATCTAAATCAACTATCGATTCATCAAAAAGAAAAAAAAATACCTAAACAAGAAAACCGTCAAAAATACAGACATCACACACAAGTTCAATAATTAAAAACTCCAAAAAATTAATCTCCGGCGGCAAAGAAATTCTCCAGATTCATAGCAAATAATTTTTTTGGGCATAAAGTTAAGTTTTATACCAAGCACATGTAGTCTGGCAGAGAAACAAGTCTAAATATTACAAACACATAATAACTGGCCACACTGAAGTTCCAACAGTTCATCATCATCCATACCATACCCCTAAACTGATCAAAACACAAAACACTTACAAAATAAACCGTTCATAAGGAACCTTCTCCTGTCCAACCTACCTGCCTAATTGAACATTACATTTTAGAGTCCCAACCTATGCTTCAGGTCAGCGTTCTCTTTCTCTAGTTTCATTACACACTCCGGCACTGACAACCTTGCCATGCGCCGTACCTCAGCAACCTCTTCCTTGTAACAAAGAGCAACTTGGTAATTAAAGTAAAATATTTTCACTTTAAACTCCTCCAGGAGCCTCTCCAAAGTGATAAAGGCGGTATCTTGCCTTGCCAATCGCTCATTAGTTGACATCCTCCCAGACACAAAGAAGTTAATCCCCTTTACGGTTCTTTGCAGAGAGACCCTAAACCCATAATAGTTCTTTCCTACCATGAAGACGCCGTCATGCAAGAAAAAGACTGGAGGACCAACCTCAAGTTGAGCACACACCCTAAACAGCAGTTGCTCCAAGTCTTCCATGATCACAAACGAAGTGGGGTCAAAATTCGGTACAATATCTATAGGCACATATGCAAAACACATTACCACCATAACGACACCAACTGTAAAATGACACACAAAAAACTAATAAAAATCACAAACATTACATATACGTATCTAGATCATGAAGTAGGAGGTCCGTCACAGCGGTTCTAGATCCACTGCTCCCCTCGCCCACAACACTCAGATACTCTCTAAACTTGAGATTTCCGAACCTTACCGCCAACTCTTGTGTCTTCGGCACCGTTTTATCATTGTTGGGGTCTTCGTTCGACAAATTCAACCACGACTTCGCCTCGTGACTTACCATGAAGCCCTTGTACTCGTTCCCTTTGAAGCTATACACTTGTCATTTGCATTCTTCCCATGACGTGTATACCCTGGGGTTTCTTCCTCTCCTCACCACGTAGTAACAAAAACGACCAGTCTCTATGGATGTAACTAATTATGTGTGAGTAACTTCATACAAGGCGTATTGGAAGGAAATACCTTATATAAAGGAAGCCTTCTCAACTTCTCCACTCTACTGAACTGCCACAGCCCCTTCATTGGGACCTTTCATTGTTATTATGCATTCATTTTAAATTAATATTTGAATTTGCTGCTCTTAAATTTTTTCACATTTATTTTTCTACGCCATATACTTATGTTGTATTAGTCTTTTATCCACTAATAATAAAATTTCTAACTAGTATCATAATAAACATGTCTATCATAATTCCGTATCACAAGGTCGTCCTTCTATTTACTTTTCTTAATTCAAGGTTGCATTTGAAGCAAAAAAATTCATTAATTTTCTTATGAAATGTTCCCTTATAATATCCAAATATTTTTTTCATGGCATATCCTGCTTTTACAACACCTTCTAAAAATTTTTATTTTGGTTTATTATAGAATTTTACCGTGTTTTATTTTGTTACTAATTATTAAAAATACAAAAAAAAATCAATGACCAATTATCTTTATTTTTTTTCAATATTTACATTTCCAAATGAAAAATCATAAACCTTAGATGCCTATTCCTTAACCCTGTGCAAAAGGCCTTCATCATACATATTAAACCCTCAATCCTCAACTAATCATTCTCATTTATAACCACTCAACTGCCAACCCTAAACCCACCCAAGATACCTTCATCACACATATTAAACCCTAAATCTTCAGCTAACCATTCTCATTTTCAACCCATAAACCACAAACCGTAAACCCCTAACCCTAATCCCTAGTACATATGAACCCTCAGTCTCTCAAATTATGCATAAAATATTCCAAACCATTAAACACTACTCCTCCATATTACAAACGTTATACTAAATCCCACAACAAAAATCCTAAACTCTAAATTCTAACCCTAAATTTTAATGTACATTCTAAAACCCTACCTGCTCCAACATCAACTCTACAACTAAACCCTGAACCCTACCACCCAAGAACCCTCCACTGTAGGTATACTAGTATCTAACAAGAAAACCTTCTTATTTCACCACCAGCAACCATAAATCCTCAACCCTAAAGAGTCATGTCTACAAACTCTTACACCCTAAACATTAAAAAACTCTAACTCTAACCCTAAATCCTTAACTACAAACTCTAAACCCTAATCCTTCACCCCTGAACCCTAACCTTATACTTTGCAAACACTGACAGACCCTTATTCAAGAACGCTAAAGACTACTTTTTTGGTATCACGGCTAAAGGCTACTTTATTCTTTCCTTCATGCAACGTTTTTTTCCCTCACTCCTTCATGCAACTTCCATCACAACTTTTCTTTTTTTTTTCGTAATCCATAACAACTTTCTTAACATAGCCCAACTTCCTTTTTGGCCCTACCTCTGCTAATCCAGCCAACTTTCTTCATATCCAACTCAAATCTCAAATCCAAAATCTAATTTTCACACCCCAATCAAAATAATAAAAGTTATGGTCCAAAACCCCTCAAGCAAAAACGTAAAGTCTATACCATTCTATTTAAAACCCTGCGGCCCACTACATACACACTCAATTAACATTATAATTACTTCAATTAGCTCAACTAATTAACTGTACATTCATCCTTTGTCATTGGGGGACCCGCACCTGCACCTTCCTGCTCCTGCTAAACCATGGCCAATGCACCCATGAATGATACGTGCAATCCATAGGTAATGAAGCGTCTTTCCCTCAGCAGCTTAGAATTTTTTGTCGTTGTCAATTCGTTTCTTTTGTATTTCCTTGGTTATATTGATAGTGCACATACATTGATGAACTATTTAATTTTGATATGGGGTAGGATTGGTATATAGCGGCGATATTGAGATGTATGGAGATTCATCGGGCTGTGATGATGGTGCTGCAGAAATTGGATGATCTGAGTGGAGGGTCAGTAATTGAACGGTCCGATTACAAAAATTGGAAGTACACAAATTGGATTGTTCGATTTGCCTACAAAATGCCACTTGTCTCGCATGCAAGATGTCCCAGCCTCTTAACCCACTCTCCTTAGAAACCTTCAAAGCACTCCCCCACTCATCCCTTTTATTCTCACTCTTGCCTCACTCTTCAGAACACTCCCAACCTCACATTCATCTTCTCTTCTTCCATTGTTGCAAATCCAGCGAGGAAGAACAAAGGTGCCACCATCAAAATATTAACAATGCCAAGGAGACCAAAAATAAAAGAAGTTAATCGTCCAGAGCTTCGTATTATTAACTATCATGATTATCCTAATTATATAAATTTTTATTATCAAATATTTTTATTTAATAAAAAATGTAAATTTTTTGTAAAATAGATTTAGTATATTTTGAGTAGTTAATAATATAATTGTTAATATAATTATATTATACTGGTTATGTGATAATGAAAATAAGATATTATTAAATTTAATTTATTAATTAAATATGGCTATCTTTGTTTAATGTGATATATGGCTACATTTCGTAGGGTTTACGGATGTTGACATGTAACCATTTAATGTCATCGAATCCGTACAATCAAATTGTGGAGGGACATTTACGGGAGACTGGTTTTTATCACATTTCCCAGATTGGAGTAATCGAGTGTTAGTCAGCATTAGTTAATGCTCTGATCGAGAAATGGCGCCTTGAGACTCACACATTTTATTTTTCAGTTAGTGAGTGAGCTGTGACATTGGAGGATGTGTAGCGATAATTTTTTGTCTTCCAACAAATAATCTTCCCATTACAGGTCCAACCTTGAGTAGTTATGAGGTCTTAGAGGTCGAATGCTTGTACTAGTTTGGTGTTGCACCTAGGAAGACATATTGTAGAAGAAGCTTCATAAAGTTGACGTGGTTTCAGAGACTGAAAGATTATTTAGCCTTGACTGATGATATTCACATTCAGAGGAATGTAAAAAACCACATAATATTATTATTTGGGACCATTCTATTTGGAGACAAGTCTGGGACAGCGGTGCACTGAAAGTTTCTGCCGTTACTTCGTAACTTTCCTAGGATCATACAATTTAGTTGGGGATCGGCATGCCTAGCACACCTGTACAGAGCATTTTGTAGGACATCTCGTGTCGATTGCAAAGAGATAGATGGTCTACTAACAGTTTTGCTTACTTGGGGTTGGATCTGTCTACCATTTCTTGCGCCGATTCCCAGCAATCCTCGACTCTTTCTGATTGCAGATAGGTAAAATTAATTTTTACGATAAAATTTAATTAACGGATTGTCTGATGTCAGGTGGTGTGACTGGGAACGTGCTGATCGACCTTATAGATTTCATTCTCTTTCTCACTTTAGGGGGTCGTTGGATGATCTGCAAGAAGGATAGGTATGTTGTAATAAATATGTATCTGTTTTTGTTTAGTTGTATTATTATTTGGTGTGTAATCCTCTTTTACTTTCAATGTGTCCAATTTGTTTGGGAGGCTTATGCAATTGATCGCACTGAGCCAGACGTGATTCCTGTTGACATCCGTCAATGTTCAGTTATATGGAGTGCCACAATGCTGCTGATATCTTTCGAATGCGTTGAGTGGCATGCATCCAATAGATTAAAGAGACAATTTGGTTTGATGTAGGGCATTCCTTATCAAGAGCGGGATCTAGGTGAAGTACACGGCGTAGTACTGACTAGACCTAAGAATCAAGATTGGTCCGTAACCCACTCTTTTTGGGTGATGCAATGGACGAATCGGTATAGTTATGTTCTTGTTGATCCCCTGGTGCCTTCACATATAGCATCCTTTTGAAATTTACAAATATTGGTATCGAGGTACATATGATGTCCACTTGCATTTGTCAGATCTCGTATTTTAAGAGAACCAGGAGGGCAATCCAGTGCATAATCATGAGAATTAACAGCAGCAACCATTGACATCACCACCGCTATCGCCACCGCCACCACCATGTTCACGGACACAAGCACAACAAGAACCTGAGAATTTTACACCATATATTCCTCACACACATTCCTCGAATTATTTTACACCATCAATCCCATTACATCAATAGTATTGGAGTGCTCCACAGTTTGAATCAGGGGATCAAGCTTTGTTTTAGCCAGCTGCTTGGATTCATGGCTCCGGTGCTAAATCACTCACATTCAGATAATTAAAGAGACATTCCCACCGACCAGGGGGCGCAACTGAGTGGTATTGCTTCAGGTAGGAGGTCCTTGGATTCGAGACCTTGACGTCGCACTTCTTCTAGAAATTTTAGAGGTAGACTATTTGTTGACTCGAGCAGGAGTGATGATGCCACGGGAGGGATCATACAAAGCGGGAACTCACGGCGCATTCTGATGGGTCTAAGAAATATCTAAAGTGATGGATTCGTATCAATCGAAGATAAGGCCAACACCATCACGTGTCACCATATGTTGTCGCAAGTTACAAAGAAAAAAGTGCCACGCTTTGGATGTCTCTCCCTCCACTATCGCAAATGCAATAGGCACAATACTGTTATTGCCATTCTGTGAAACTGCAACCAACAAACAACACTATATTTTCCATATAAATGAGTCCCGTCTACCTGCACTACTGGCTTGCAATTTCTGAATGCTCTAATACAGGGGTAATAACTCAAGAAGACTCGATGTAGTACACGGATATTAAAAACCAAGTCATCCTTGCTGGTACGCAAATGAACGACTGCTGATGGCTCCTTATGACACATGGTCTTAAACCATATGGGGAAAGTGTCATACGAAGCTTCTCAATATGCAAAAATTGACTCCACTGCCTTCTGCTTTGTTAACCATGATTTGTGATAATTTATGGTGTAGTTAAATTTTGACTGTACTTTCACAATGACTGATTTTACCTTTATAGATGGGTCAACTTCTGCTAATGACTTTATTACTTCTGCAATTGTGTTGGAACGCAGCTTCGAATAATCTTGAGAAATGGTGGTCCTAGTACAAGTGTGACTACCATTGTACCTCTTTATCTCCTAGCAGTACTTGCACATTTTGCTAACCCTGATCAGCCAATCACAACCTTCTGTATTGTGTACATTTAGCAGAGAATGTCGTTGGTTCTGACTCATACATCCAATAATCTACACTTCTACGGATGGTATAATCTTTCGTCGCCTTAATCACTATCCTCCTAGAACTGAATTCCATTCCCACGGTAAATTCACCATCTGTCACAATAGGAACCTCTGCTACAATCACACCACAAAATATATATTTTGATAAATAATTATTAAATATGTGGCTTAACATTTAAAATCTATCTATGAAGTATAAATCAATATTTGTCATTATCTAAAATATAAATAAAAATAGGTCATCAAATGCTATTTAATAATTAATATCCATACAAAAATACGAAATAATAAATTAAAAGATATACATAAATACTTAATAAATAAATATTAAACAAGTAATTATATGCTATATTTTACCTATTTAAATAACTATTAAATATTTGTCTCAAAGTTCAAATTTTATTAAATCATAAATTATAATTATTACATATCTGCATTTATATATTGAGAAAATAATTACTAAATATATATAAACATGTAATTATCCTATATTTTAACTAAATAAATAAGTTATCCCATGATATTTAATAAATTATATTTCACAGATCATATATGTTGGTCATGTACCCTAATCGATCTACAATGTTAATCTATCATACAAATATCCAAATTACATACCTGCATTTATATATTGAAGAAACTCCAGTACATGTATGGCCTCCAAATCCAACGAGCGCATGAAAGTCAGTTCCTCAAACGGATGCTAGTTTGCTAGTTCATTTGCCCCATCTGCCACATTTGCCTTCATAGTACCGTCAGCTTGATCTTCGTCTATACCCGAATCAACGACCTCATAGTTACTTTCAAACTCCTCCTTGCTATCACTATTATAATGTTCCAATTCAATATCTCGGTCCGCTTCAGATTGCTCGAACTCAATATACAGCTTGATGAATTATATTTGGGGCCGAGTTTCAATGTACACTGAAAACATTTCTTGCATGCTCGCTTTCATCGGTTACATATTTGGTTTAAAATTGAACGAACCCACCAAACACAGATATAGGATATCTATGCAAAATACATGACACTCCTAGATATTTGAGAATCCATACTCTCACAAATCACACATTTTAGTTCTTCAAATGACAGTATGAATGGAATAATAATATCTAATGGATTCTCACATACAAATTTTACTCCTACAGATGTTTGTAATAAAATTTGTCCATGATAGTATACGTTTAACATAACTCTATCATTCATAATAATATACTCATATTGAACACTCTCAACCTCGGTATTATTTCTTTTGAAACAATGGAGAGGAAGAACAAGAGGAGAGGAGTTTTAGAAGATCCGAAAATTGAGAGACGAAGAAGAAGAAGTGAAAGTTCGGCTAAGTTGGGGTATATATAACCAAAGAAATCGAACGGTCCGAAATTTCAAATTTTTTTAAAAACTCAAATTCAACCGTCCTATCGAATTAAAAAACAAATTAAATACATGAAATCGGCATGTTTGATTTCCATACCCAAAAGATTAAAAATTTTTGTCCCACACAAATCGGACCATCTGATTTGTGTTCTTTTCTCTCCGCAAAGAAATCGAATGATCTAATTTCTTCTCTGACAATTCAAAAAAACACCGCCATCACAACAGTATATAACCCTCTAATATTTATAACCCAGCGTAACACACCGCTAATTTTTATATAAAAAAATTAGCCTATATTAATTCTAAGAAGTAGAAGTTAAAAATAATGATGCTTTTTTATTGTCCATACGGTATATATAAATTTTGTACATCAATAACTAAATTCGTTATAGATTAAAAAAATTTTTAAAGATT
>NC_029788.2:22851954-22856676 GCF_000816755.2 Arachis ipaensis
GATTAGCGCCCCCACATAATTATTGTCCAATCTAAGAACAAACGTATATAATTCTCATCATTAACATGAGTTTTTTTCCCACAATATAATAAGCTGTAATTATTCTTCTATATGTCGATTAAGATCCTATTCTGCTATATGTCTCTTAGATTTTTGTATTTATTTCACGATTGTTATTATATATATTTGTACAGTTTATGTCATCTTAATTTTCATTATCAAAATTTTTATTATCTATCTTAATTTTTGGTATGTTTTTTATTTTTTAATTCGGCAAATTAATAACTAATTCGTCGCGGATAGAGATTTATGGATGGCCAATGAGTTATTACATGCACAAGGTAGAATTTAAACTCCAGACACTTACTTAAATGGACTATTGAATTAATCATTGGACCAATCCAACTTCATCATTTTAAAATTATTTTATTATATTTTTTTTTCTGCTATCATTAGATTTGCCAAGTCATCCTCATCATTTTAGTGTGTTTTTCTTTGGTAAAAACATTTGAAAAATTTTTAAATGTACCTGAAATACTAATATTTCAATAATTTTAATCGTTGATTTTAATTAATATATATAATATATATTTTTTGTAATTTAAATTAACTACTAAAATTATTGAAATACCAATATAAATTATGATACACTTAAAATTCTTCCAAAACATTTTATAGTAGTTTTGTTTTTTGGTCCAGTAGGTTTTTTGTTTTTGGACAAACAATTATAGTTGGTGTTTTTTTAAGTTGTCGAAATTATAGAAGTTCTTTGCCAAATTCCCTTTAATGGCGAAGGTGGGTTTCCCAACTTAAAATGACCCACTACAACTCACCAAAAAATGGCCCACTAAAAGAAAACAATTGGAATATATGTTTTTGGTCAAGTAATAGTAGAAGACTTAGTAAGAGGTTTTTTTTTTTTTTGATATGGAGGCGTTGGTGGAGTATAGCAGCGATACGGGGGTTTATGGTGTTTCACCGAGATGTGACGGCGGTGTAGAAGAAATCGGACGCACCGATTAGAGAGAAGGAAATCGGACGGACCGATTTCATGACGCGGAAGGGGCACAAATCGGTGGGTCCGATTTGAGTACCCTTGCCCACGCGTCACGCATGCACTTGGCTTCTTGGTTGGCTCGTGATTCTCTATCCCAAGGACCAGTGTTTCACCTCTCCCAGCAGTATCTCTTTCACTCTCACTCTGGTATCCCTTTCGTCTTGCTCCCAACTCCACCACTTTCCTCATTCTTCACCATTGTTGGACCACAACAATCCTCCAAAAAAATTTAAAAAAAATGACAAGAAGATCAAAATTTAAAGAAGTAAATCAACCAGAGCTTCATATTGTTAATTATCTTGGGCATCCAAATTATGTAAGTTTTTATTTTTTAATAATCTGATTTAATAATAATAATAGTGATAATATTAGATTTTATTAGCAATATAGATTATAATGGCACTAAGCAGAGATTAAGCATGTATGTATGTATGATTTTATTGTTAGGTAGTTAGAAATAGAAATTAAAATAGAAATTAATTATGTATGTATGTATGATATGGTAAGTTCTACCGTTGAATTAGATTTTTTTATGCATATTGGTTAAAATAAAATGAAAAAATGAATGAATATAATGAATGAATGAAAGAAGAAGGAGAATGTGATATGTACATATTAGATTGGAGTAGTAATAATAATAATAATAATAATAATAATAATAATAATAATAATAATAATAATAATAATAATAATAATAATAATAATAATAATAATAATAATAATAGTAGATACCCATTTTGGTCCTCAAAGAATTTCAAATTGAACACTTTAGTCCCCAACTAAAATTAATTACTCGATTAGTCCCTAACAATTAACTCCGTCAGTCACTTAGGTCCTTTACTCCGTTAATTCTAACGGAGGACAAAATAGTCCCTGATCTCCTCTGTTCAAAAACGACACTGTTCTCTCCCAATTTCCATCATATCTCACATAACACTAACAGTCTAACAATGTAACTTCAAACTATACATTGCACACTCTATAAATTTAATGTTCACAAGAAAAAAAAATTCTCGACGGGTTGAGTTGCTGATGTGGTTTGTAATTTTTGAAAGATTGAATACTAGAGATAGATTATATAAGTTTAAGATTGTACCAGAAGCGGAATCATTTTGTGTCTTATGTAAGGATAGATTAGAGATGGTATATCACTTGTTTTTTCATGTGATCGTATATGGAAGTTGTGGGGATCAATCTTGGTGGATTGGAGTGTGATTTGGGTTTGGCCAGGAACCACCAAAGAATGCTTTGAGGTGTGGATAGATAGAAAGATAAGAAAAGATATGAAGAAAGTGTGGATGGTATTATTTTTTCTGTAATATAGTGCACATGGAGATGTAAAAATAACATTGTCTTTAATAATGGAGTGTTGGTATTAGAGAAGTTAAAGGAGGAAGTTGTAGAATGCACAAATCGATGGTGTCAAGATCGATAATATAGGAGTAATTGATGTACTTATGAGTGCAAATATCAAGTCTAAGGTGAATAAGAAGACATATGAAGTTGATTTTTGATGCATGATTTACTGATCTATGAAAAAGGCCAATAATTCTGCAGAGTAAAAGTTGGAAGGAGAATGATCATGATTTGATGTATAACTGATCGGTTTCATCTTGAAGTGTCTTTGGAGGAGCTAAAATTATTATATTCTTTTGCTCTTTGTTTGCTATTTTATGCTAGTTTTTATGTTTTCTTTGTAGTTATTGCTCTATTTTTGTTACTATTTTGTGGAACTACGCCCACTTTGTTTAGAATTGGGTGGAGATGTAATTATCTAAAAAAAGAAAAAAATCCTCAACTTGTTCTCAACCAATTTATACTCAGGAAACTAATGCCTATGTTTCTCAACTAGTTGTCGTCTTCGATGGATCCTATGAATCCAGACAGCAAGTCATTTGTTAAGACTCCAAAAGAGAAGGAATGAAGCACTCGGTGTCTATTTCAAATGAGAATTTGCATATGATGTCGAAGGAGAATCTTCTCATGATGATGTCCTAATATCCAACAATCTATATTGCTTGCGGAGTGTGGAGAAAGGCGTGCCCTTGGAATAGTTGTGGAACTTGGTCTTGAGGATGTCGTGAACGTTGTCGGAGTTGGAGGTGATGTTATCAAAGACGTGGAAGTGGATGCTTTTGGTGGATGAAGTGCAGAGGAGGTAGATGTACCAGTCACAAAGATTTAGGAAGTGTGTGGTCCATGACATGTTGAGGTAGGTGCGACATGTGTGATAATTACACCATGGCTTGAAGCTAAAGAGGAGGAAGGAAAAGATGGAAAAGAAGACTGTGAAGGTGAAGAAGGAGAATATGAATATTAGAGTTATGCGAGATATGATGAAAATTGGGCAAGAACAATGTCGTTTTCGAATAAAAGGGTCAGGGATCATTTTGTCCCTCGTTAGAGTTGTCAGGGATCATTTTGTTTTATTTTTAAACAAAATCATCCCCGAAGTTGACAGTTGTATTAAAATGATCCGACGGACAATTATGCCCCTGAGTTCGTTACTCTCTTTAACTGTTTGTTAATTAATAATAATAATAATAATAATAATAATAATAATAATAATAATAATAGAGGCTGATTTACTGTGTAAGGTTAATTAATTTTTGTTATAAGGTAATGAATATGATTGAAGGATTTTTGTATAATAGATTTACTGTGTATGTTTGAAATGCAATTATGCTGGGAATTAGTTATAATGGACACGTAAGGATAATTGTGTTACGGTTCGCTTCAGATTTCTCAAACTCAATATATAACTCGATGCACGATAATCGGTGGCGATTTTCCATATACATTGAAAACATTTCATGCATACTCGCTTCATCCGTCACGTACTTGGTCTGAAATTGAACAAACCCACCAAACACAGATAAAGGATACCTGTACAAAATACACGACACTCTCCTAGATCTTTGAGAATCTATCTTCTCACAAATCACACCTTTCAATTCCTCAAATGACAATGTGAACGGAATAACAACATCTAATGAATTTTCACACACAAATTGAACTCCCTCATACGTTTGTAATAAAATCTGCCCGTAACAATAAATCTTCAATACAACTCTATCATCCATAACAATATACGTACTTGACTATTCTCAATCTCACAGAAATTTATTTTACAAGAATGAAGGAGAAGAATCAGAGAAGAGGAAGAACATCAGCTGAGACCAGCGATGAAGAAATGGGGCTTCTGTGATTTCTTTCCAGTTTATGTTTACACTTACAGGCAAATCGGACGGACCGACCGCGTGCACTCACAAATCGGTGGGTCCGATTAGTGCACCCCGAATTAAAAAAAATTTCGACCACTAGAAATCGGTGGGTCCGATTACTGCACTCTTCGGTTGGAAAAATTGGCTATCCAAAAATTGGTGGGTCTGATTTCATGCAACTTCAACTTCTCCCTCACACAAATCGGTGGGTTCAATTTGTGTTCCTTCTTCTTTCTACTTGAAATCGGTCGGTCCAATTTCTTTCCCTCCAAATTCCTAAAAGCAACGCCGTCATAACAGTGTAATTCACCCATAATGATCATAACCCAGCAGAACTCACACCACCAAATCATATCCAAAAAAATCAGCCGACTTAGTAAATGCTAATTGTTTTTGGTCAAGTAATACATGTTTCTAATGTACACAAAAAAAAATGTTTAT
>NC_029788.2:22856767-22869949 GCF_000816755.2 Arachis ipaensis
GTATGATAAGTATGATAATAATACTCAATTTAAGATTTTAAAATAGTATATATTAATACAGGTGTAATAACATTCGATGTACCAATAGCATTATTGTAAAATTCATACAACTTCTAAATTCTAATACATGAATTATGAAAGTGGTATCCAAAATTACATTCATGTTTTACTTTCTAAGATATTATTGTTGTTGTTGTCGTTGTCATATGCAGAGTTACTGCTATCAACAAAGCCAAATGTTTCTAGGAAGATTGTAAACAACGATTTGCCTTTTCTCTTGTGTTGGTAAACTGCACAGATGGTCTGTATTACGGTGAAGGCGAGTGCAAAGACTGCACCTGCAGTTGTCACTCCCACAACCCAGCTTGTAAAATAGTTACGCACCATTGAAGCCCTCTTCTTCGCATACCTTGATCCAACATACTCATTTGCCTCATTGACAGCTTTGTACAAATAAGACTCACTCGAATCCGGTACTATCTCCTTGGCAATGTTGTTGATCACTTCCGCCACCTCTTCATCGCACCCCAAAGAGTGGTTAAGCACTCCATTCTGGTGGAGAAGCGCCACATCTTTTGGTGAGTTGATGAGTCTGTTGAAGAAGAACATGTATGTTGTCACGTCAGGGTAGCATCTCTTGTGGCACTTTTCAAAGGCCACCATGTTGCGAAACACGGTTCCTCTGTGGTCGCTTATGTGAAGAGTAGGAATTGTGAGTTCTTTTACCAATTTTTTCAATAATTTATTTCCAAATCTTATATCCAGCAGTTTTGGTGTGTCATGTGTTTTGATCTTCACACCGGACTCGACCAGCTCGGTTGCGGTGTGAATCATGTTGGTTTGACTCCCTCTTTGATCTCTGCCACCAATCACAGGCCTTACACCGGATCGAAGAATGTCCAGCAAGTGCTGCAATTCGAAATCTGCTTTCACAGTTTGCGGAAAATTTTTGCTGGAGCCGGATCTCAACAAAGGGTAGAGGAACTTGAGGGCAAGAGATTCAAGACTTGTATTTCCATTATTTGTTATCTCGTACAGTTTTGTTAATACAAACAATGGAATCTGGTTCTCCAGCATTATCATCTCGCGGCGAATGGTGGGTAGCATCCACCTGCTGAGATCATCGACTTTGTTGAATTCGCTCTCTGAGAATTCTCTCAAGAGTTGAATAATGAATGAACCATCAATCATCATTATTTCTAGAAACTCATCGCTGCTGAATTTGATCTTCTCCGCGTAGCATTCACGCGCCTTGTCCTGAAGCGATTCGAGTTCTTTAAAAGCTTCGTCGAGTTTGGCTGATCCGTTTGGACCACTGGGATCGAAGAGACGCCTAAAGAACCTCATCTTGATGTCTTCCATTTCTTTCAAGTGTGGTCTTCCATGGTGGTACGGACCAATTGCTATGTTGTTGGGTATGTAGGCTTTTGGTTCCACCTGTCGCATGTTTCGTGGGATCCTATATATGCAAACATGTTCACTTTCTTTTGGATTCCCTCCTTCTAACCCTTCTCTAATGTGACCCCTCCAATATGGGTTTATCTCTGCACTACAGTGGAATTTTCTTTTCATGAATTTGTAATTGTGATGAATGGCAAATCTAATGAGATTATTGAACCCCATTGCTATTGATTTGTTTAGAAAGAAGGTAATTAACTAATAACAAGTTTAATTTCCTCTCTTGTCTTGCGCAAATTGAAACCACTCAACAACCCCTTTTGAACACAACAATTGGCCATTCTTTAATGTTCTAGTCAATTGTGTGTTTATGTGGAACAAATTAAAGAAAGTTTAATTATATTTTTTACTGGGTGGTTGTTGGTGATTTCTCCATTTTATTATTTTATTATATTAAAAATATCATTTGTATATTAAAATGAATTATTAATATATTTATATATAAATATATATTATTTAATTTATTTTTAATATATATTTATATTTTAATATATATTTTATATTAGTGGTTAATTTTGAAGGATTGAATAAAAGTTCACTGAGCAATTTTTGCAAATGTGATATTATTAACCATGCTTTATTAACCTGGTCCAAACTTCATCCAATACTGTGTTTAGCCTTGCAGGTTGACCATTGAACATCTGAAGTGAAGATGTAAAATTGTTAAGGTTTGAGAAGGTACAAAAATAACCTTATACTCCAATAATAACTTGATAATTAAGTCTTATATTTATATTAATGCGTATATTTATAATAAGATATCTAGTTATATCCCCATAACAAAATAAAGAAAAATGAGCGATAATAAAATAAAATAAATTAATACAGGTTTATGTCTTTATTAGGAGTTATAATAATATTAACAAATAATTTTGTGGGGCAAACGATAATGAGAATTATTAGATCATTTAGAAAAAAAAAATCTCTAATTTTTTAATTTAAAGAAATACAAATCTTTGACTAATTAAAAATATAAAAATATTTCTAATTTTTTAAAATACGAAATATTTAAAATTTTTTGTCCAAAATATATAAAGACAAATCGATTTTTTAGAGAAACTTAAATATCTCGTATTTTAAAAAGTGAGAGAAGTTTTTATATTTTTAATTAGTTAAAAATTTATTTATCTTCGAGATAAAAAGTCAAGGACTTATTTATCGTTTATTTAATTCTTTAACAAATAATTGTTTAAGTAAAAAAAAATCTTACCTAATGAAGAGATAGTTGGGAAAATAACAAAATCCTATATTTTTAATTACAAAATTAATAAACTTGAAAAAGATGGATTATTTTGCAAAAGAATTTTTGGACCTATAAACAATAAAATTTGTGCTTGTGAAAATTATCCAGTGATCGGAGAAAAAAAAAAAGACAACTAAAATTTTGCGAACAATATATTAGATAGAATTTGTTGATTTTTGAATATATAGATATCAAATGGGCTATATAAAACTCGCATGCCCAATAACTCATGTGTGGTATTTAAAACATCTTCCTAATTTTATCGCGAATTTTTTGGATAAACCTCTTAAAGAATTAGAAGGTCGCAGTTTACACCATAATAGTGCTTGTTGATGAGAATTACTTCGAAAACAAAAAAAATCAAGTCAAATTTATTTACTTGAGTTTGATTTATTTATTCTAACAATTCTAATAAAATAGAACTGGATCTAATATAAGTTGGTGATCAGAACGTATATGGATAGGATTTATAGTGGGGTCTCGAAAAACTATTCCTTAAATTTTTTATTGAGAAAAATAAAGAATTTAAAATTTTTTAAATAAAAAATAAAATTTTTAATTGAGATATGAATCAAAGGAGAACAATTTTCTTAATTTTTAAGAAGTCTCTGAAACGAATCACACTACTTTTATCATTAAATTATACCCGTTACACATAATTAGACCTTTTATCAAACTGAAGACTGAGTCTATATTATATAGAAGGATAATATATTTGATTAAATTATTATTTAATTTTTAATTCTTATTTATTATTTTTAAATAAAAATGATTTTATGTGAGTAGTTAACTTAAGACTCGTGTATTTGCCCATATACGTAAGCATGCTTTCATCACCCTACTTCAAATAAAGCATATTTCTCAATAAATAAAATCAAGGATGAAGGCCAAGGAGGAGGTAGCAGTATTGACTTTTGACTTTTGACCAAGAGTTTTGTTAATTTTACAAGCCTTTTGATTCTAGTTCTTTTTTTATCGTTAATTTTTTATAATAAGAGAAACAACATTTGACTTCTCTGCACGTCTCATTATTTTATATATGTATAATGTTAATAATCATGGTCAGAATCTACTGCTTATTGTGAAAATCATAATTTTTAAATATAAAAATAATATATATATTAAAAACAAGAGAATAATTTAAAAAAAAGATTGTATATTATATTATTTGATATCATTACAAAATACAATATACAAAGGTATATATAAGTATTAGTTGAATCAAAAGAATAAAAATATAATATCCTTTAATAAAGGACAATTTACGCAAATAAAATGAATGAGCAAAACATTTATGCAAATACAATATTGGCAATTTTTAGACGCAAATGCAACAAACGTAACTGTATATAATTCGCTACACCCTGTAACGGAACTCAATTGCACGTAATCCGCTACAGGGTACCGCGGATTACGTTGAGAGCTGCATTAATCATAAACCGCTACACCCTGTGGCGGTTTATGCTCATATGGTGCTAGACTCATAATTCGCTACACCCTCTAGCGGATTATGAACAGTGTGGAAGCTTGGGAAGATGCCTATATATACCTAACAAGTTGTGTAGAGTGTCATTTTTATTCATTCATAACTTGAGGAATGGAGAGTGAAGAGAGCTTTTTGGTTTTAGTGCATCATTCTGGAAAAATAAAAAAGAGTAAGAGGCACGGTGTGAAGTTTACAGACAGAGAACTGCTGAGTGTTTTTGTTAGGTCGTCTAATACACTGTTGGATCTGAAGAGCAGTATACTGCAGAAGTTGGCCGCGGGTGGCACAAAGTGGGTGAAGAAGCTGTTCTACAAGATCCCTATTGCAGTTGTGTCAACCGGCGTGCAATATGAAACGTTCGTGTTACGAACAGATGAAGATATGCAGGTGTTGTTTCATTGTCGTCGGAGTTTCCCGGAAGTGAGGATACATGAGTTGTTTGCGAAGCTGGAACATGGGATCGATAGTTCTGGTGCATCCGCTCTAAACCCCCAGTCCACCATGATGGGGAGTGCCTCCACCTCGATGCCCGTCGTTGCACCTGAGTGTTTGTTGGAGTATCGGCCAGCCGGTCCAGTTGGGGCATTCACCTCAACTCATCCATCTCCAGATGTAGGACGTGAGGGGGAACCAGATCGGGTGGAAAATGCTATGCTAGAGGATGATTCCGACGAAGAGCCTGCTGACATTGGAGGGGACAGCGATGATGAAATTTCGACAAACCCAGCAACATGTCAACCACCGTCAAGTGCCGGCACACATGAGCAACCTGTACATTATTCTACCTTGGATCTTGGAGCCATCAGCCAACCGACGGAGTCAACACCAACCTTTGGGGGTCAAGGCTTGCACGAGGGAAATTCTGTAGCTGAATTTCAAGTTGGCCAATCTTTCCACAGTAAGGAGGAAGCTGTGCTTACTGTGAATGATTACAGTATTCGGCGCGGTGTTGAGTATAGAGTGATGGAGTCAGATCATCTTAAGTACCATGGAGATGCAAGAAGTTTGGGAAGGGTTGCACATGGATGATTCGCATCAGCCTTTGAGCACGGAAGGGAACCTGGGAGGTTTGGCAATACAACGGACCGCCACACACATGCTTGGCTACATCGATATCCAGCGACCACCGACAACTAGATTATCACGTGATCTGTGCGAAGATCTTTCCTCTGGTTCGAGCCAATGCGGCGGTGTCGATAAAGGTGTTGCAAGAAACTACCGAAGGAATGTACGAGTTCAAGCCAACTTACAGGAAGACGTGGTTGGCAAAACAGAAGGCGGTAGCACAGATATACGGGGACTGGGAAGAGTCCTACGCCGAGCTACCTCGTTGAATCCTTGGTGTGCAGTCCACCATGGAGGGGATGGTTACGTTGTTGAAGACATCTCCGGTCCGCGTCGGTGATGACGTGGATGACTCAACCGTGTACTTTCATCGTCTCTTCTAGCCGTTTTCTCCTTGTGTTGAAGCTTTCCGACACTGCAAGCCATTGGTCAGCATAGACAGTACTCATCTGTATGGCAAGTATGGAAGGACTTTGCTCCTAGCCATCGCCCAAGATGGGAACTCCAACATCTTGCCTATTGCTTTCAGTCTCGTGGAGGGGGAAAATGCCGAGTCTTGGTCTTTCTTCCTGACCAACCTGCAGCAACATGTGACTCCGCAACAGGGGATAATGGTCATCTCAGATAGGCACAATGGCAGCAAGGCTGCACTAGAGAACCCGAACAGTGGGTGGTTACCCCCGCATGCGTACCGAGCATTTTGTATTCGGCATGTTGCAGCTAACTTCGCACTCAGTTTTAAGGGCACGGATGCAAAGCATTTGCTTGTGAACGCTGCTTATGCAAAGACTGAGGCAGAGTTTCACTATTGGTTTGATATAATGCAGACTGAGAATTTGACAATGTGTGATTGGGCGAACATAATAGAATACGATAAGTGGACTCAGCACCAGGATGGTGGCAGACGGTTCGGTCACATGACGACCAATATATCTGAGTGTGTTAATTCTGTTCTGAAGGGTACACAGAATCTTCCGGTTACCGCCCTAGTAAAGTCCACATATGGTGAGCTAGCGGAGTTGTTTGTGATTCGTGGTCAGACGGCAGAGGCTCAATTGGCCAGCGGTGCCAAGTTCTGCCAGTCTTTTATGAAGGCAATGGACCGCAACTTGAAAGACTCCAGATGCTTCACTGTCACCTTGTTCGATAGACATTAGTCTGAGTACACCGTTGCCAAGACGACGCCCACCGGGAGCTTTTCACTTGGGACGTACCGAGTTTCCTTTCAGCATCGTACATGCGACTGTGGATACTTTCAAGCTCTCCATTACCCGTGTTTTCATGCGATTGCATGTTGTGCCCAGTCATGGCTTGACTGGTCTATCTATGTCGACAAGGTCTACACCATGCAAAAGGTGTTCAGGGTGTACCAGATGGGTTTCGTGCCACTAATACCGGAGGGACTTTAGCCACCTTATGACGGTCCGACCATTATTCCGGACCCCAACTTGAGGCGTTGTCGTGATGGGTGACCGAGTCTACTAGAATCCGGAACAACATGGATGAGGCCAACCCTAACCGACCGAAGCGATGCGGGCTCTGCAGACATCCTGGGCACATGCGTAGGTCTTGCCCCCAGAGAGGCTCCCCCGTTGTCGGTAGTTCGTAGGACTTCTAGTCTGTGTGCTTCTAGTTTTTTGAATTTTATATTCTCCTGTAGCAATTTACGCTTTCGGGTGTTAGTGTTAGTTCCTTTGGTGTGTTCGTGTTAGTCTTGGTTCTGACCTATTTGTATGTCTTATGACTTATGCCTAATGTAGAAATTTAATCTGTGTTACTGTTAATGCCTCGTGCCTATTATATTTTTATGGCTTATTGTTTATGGAGACTGTATTTGTATAACTTCGTACATTTTGTATCACGCGTTGTTACTGTAAGAGTGATATATATATATATGCATCTTCCCAAACTTCCACACTGTTCATAATCCACTAGAGGGTGTAGCGGATTATGAGTCTAGCACCATATGAGCATAAACCGCTACAAGGTGTAGCGGTCTATGATTAATGCAGCCCTCAACGTAATCCACGGAGGGTGTAGCGGATTATATACAGTTGCGTTTGTTGCATTTGCATCTGGAAATTGCCAATGTTGTATTTACGTAAACGTTTTGCTCATTCATTTTATTTGCATAAATTTCCCTTTAATAAATATAAAGATATATTAAATAATTCTAATTGATGATAATGATCTAATTGATGCTAATTGATCCTAATTATACTCTAACATCCTTCCTCAAACTCAAGTGGAAGCTAAGAATACCATCTTAAGTTTGGATACTAGAGTCCAAAAACGAGTAGAATGATGGACCTTCGTGAAGATATCAGTAGTCTGATCCAGAGTTCCAATAACTACGAGACGAACAACACTAATAAGGAGACATTGACGGACGAAGTGACAATCAATCTCACTGTGTTTGGTGCGCTAATGAAAGACGTCATTATGGGCAATCTGAATAGCACTTCAATTGTCACAATAAACATCAGTGGAAGATGACTGAGTGGCACCGAACTCTTCGAGAAGTCAACGAATCAAGACAACTTTAGATGTCAGCAAGATCATGATATTCAGTTTCGATGCTTGATCGAACAGTGAACATTTGCTTCTTGGCTCACTAGGTAATGAGAGAGTCACTAAAAAACAAGCAGTAACCAATAGTAGAACGACGATCAGTGGGATCATCAGCCCAATCAACATCTAAGTACACTTGAAGGGTTAAAGATGAGTGGGCAGAAAAATGAAGACCGTGAAACAAAGTAATTTTGATGTAGCGAAGGATGTGAATAACTGTCGCATAATGAGTAGTGCGAGGAGCTGAAAAAAATTGGCTAACAACATGAACAAGATAGACGATGTCAGGTTGCATGACAGTCAAGTAGACTAGACCTCTAACTAACTGTCGATAAAGAGTAGGATTATCTAGAACTGTGTCATTCATAGGAGAAAACCGAGCATCATGCTCAAGAGGTGCAGACTCAATACGACTATCTGTAATACCAGCTTGAGCGAGAAGATCAGAAGCATACTTAGCTTGGGAGAGATAGATACCTTCATCATTGGATATTACCTCAAGACCAAGAAAATAACTGAGAGAGCCAAGATCTTTCATCTCAAAAGTGTGGTGAAGGGATACTTTCAAATTAGCGATACCATCAACATTATTTCCAGTAACGATCATGTCATCAACATACAATAGTTGAAGAACAATCCCACATTCACTTTTATGAATAAAGAGAGCATTCTCATGAGGGTTGCAAGTGAAACCAAGATTACAGATAGTGGTGCTAAACTTTTCAAACTATTTACGAAAAGCTTGCTTAAGACCATAAAGTGCCTTACGAAGAAGACAAATTTTGCTAAATGGAAAAGGATATCCTAAAGATGATTTCATATAGAATTTTTTTTTTTCAAATCCCATTAAGAAATGCATTCTTCACATCCATCTGACTGAGAAACTATTTCTTAACCGCAGTAATGGTAAGGAGAGCACGAACAGATTTGAGACGAGCAATAGGAGCAAAATTTTCTTCATAATCAATAATACCATATTCTTGCGTACATCCTTGAGCAACCAATCGTGCCTTATAACGGTCAACAGGACCATCAGAGTGAGTTGATCTTATTTACGCATCTACTACCTACAATTTCTTGATCAGGAGGAGGATCAACCAAGTCTCAAGTGTGTACTTTTTCTAGTGCTTGAATTTTTTCTTCATTACTTATTGCCAATTTAGATTGGTGGAGATTTTTTGAAATGACTTAGGATCATGGTGATAAAGAATAGTAGGAAAACAATGATAATAAAAAAGATGAAGAGGTAGATTTTTTACTTTAGAGGAACGAGTGGAGGGAGGATGCATGAAAGTAGAAGCAAGATTATCGTCTGGTTTGAAATCATCGAGAGGTTGAGAAGGCAGAAGAGTGAGAGGCTCAAGAGGTTGACTTGACACAGAACCTGTATTATCATCACTAGAAAAAAAATCAACATTGGGGTTAGTGAAAATGGTAACTGTATAGAGGGAATTGACTCAAATGAGGAGAAACTAGAGAACATGTGATGCTCTCAGAATACAACATGACGAGATATACGAATACATTGAGAGATAGGATCCCAACAACAATAATCCCTATGCTCAGTGTCATAACCAAGGAAACAACACATGCGAGCCCAAGATTTAAGTTTATTATGTTTATGAGACTGAAGAAGAATAAAACAGACACAACTAAAAACTCGAAGAGAGCTGTAATCTGGATAAGTATGATAAAGACGTTCAAAGAGAGTAATGTTACCAAGGATAGAAGAAGGAAGTCTATTGATAATATGGACAGCAGTAAGAACAGCTTTACCCCAAGTATGCTCAGGACACGAAGAAGAAATAAGCATTGTATGAACATAGTCAAGAATATGACAGTGTTTGCATTTAGTCTTTCTATTTTGTTGAGACGTACTAGGGGATCAGACAAAGTAAACTGTTCAACAAGAAAATTTAATAGTATGGATTCACGGTATTCCATGGCATTATCACGTCGAAAAACTTTAATGACCTTGGAAAACTAAATTTTAATCATAGTGGCAAATAGGGGTGGCATGTGGGAATGTCTCTCCCGCCTCGCCCCCTCCCCCCTACCCCGCCAAAAGTCCACCATTTGGCAGGCTAACCCACCCCGCCTTGCCTATTAAGGCGGTCCCAAATTTCTACCTCGCCCCGCTTAACAATGGATTGTCGGGATTGCCAATTCTCTTCTTTTTTTTGAAAAATTATTAGACTATTAAATATTAAAAAAATATAAGTTCACAAACATTTCAATAAACTTATAATTTCTAAAGACATAAAAAAATTACAATTTCTAAATTCACAAACATTAAAGTCTTTATAATTCTAACTATCTAATAAACATAATCATCAACCAAATTTTTTAAAATAAAATAATAAAACTAACGTTGTCCAAAGCAAAACAAACATTGTCCAAAATATATAATTAAACATTGTCCAAGTCTCTAAGCAATCAAATATAGTCCAAATTATAACTTAAAGTAAAACGAACAAACATTCTAAATATAAGCACAAAAATAACATTCTAAGTTTAATTATTATCTTAAAGCTAAAAGCCCACTGGGCAAGCCCACCCTGCCCCACCAAAACCTATGGATTAGGCGGTGTGTGTTAGTCAGATTTTTTTTATTAGAGCATTCTCAAATTTAATTTCTACTCCGACTCACCTTTTTTGGCGAGTTACTCGAACCGGTCAGGCGGGTTTTGGCCCGTTCACCACCCCTAGTGGCAAAGTTAATATGAATTTAAGGTAGCTCATGACGATTAGTCATCAAATAAGCACAGATAAAACATGAATAATCATTAATAAATAATACAAAGTATCAGGCCTCTCCTATAGAAGTGATGGAAGCAGGGCCCCAAACATCAGAGTGGATAAGATCAAAAGAAGAGCAAGCAAGAAATGAATTATCATGAAAAGATAAAGCTGGTTGTTTTGCAATTTGACAAGAAGTGCAATCAAAAGACTCATTATTAAATTGACCTAAAACACCCTTAGATACAAGAGGTCGCAATTTTCTTAAGGATCTGTGGGCAAGACGGTGATACCACAAGTGAAGGGTAGATGCAGAAGAAACAACACAGAGATTTGACGTAGAAGGAACATAAAGCTTCTTGAGCTCAAACAATCTTCCGACCTTACATCCAATTCCAATGATTTGTCTCGTCCGACGATACTGCACACGATAACTAAAAATAAAAAAATTGACATCAAAATTGAGATCAATAAGTTGGCCAACAGAGATAAAATTGAAGTTTAATTTTGAAATACAATATAAAATCTGTATGTGTCGCATGCAAGAGGGAACCATCAACAGTGTTGACAAAAGGTGCATTTGTAGTGGTAGACAAAAAAGAAAAAAAGTAACGCAAAGGAGATATTTGATTAAAGCAACCAGAATTAAAATACCATTTGTAATTACTTGAAGGAGTAGAAAGAGCAGTGGAGTGATATATAACTAGAAAAGGAGAAAAGTTGCTTAAAAAGAGACTTAATGTCAGATAGAGAGACAGAAGGTGAGTTGAGAGAAATAGAGTTGGTGGATTATTAGCAACAGCAGCGGTAGAAGCAAGCACATTCTTAGAGTAGTTGGGACGAGAATGATACTCATTCTGATTTGAACGTTGTGGGCGAGTAGGATAGGTAGTAATCAAGTGTCCTAAGAGCTTGCAATAATGATAGAACAGTTTTGGACAATTGGAGTCAATGTGATCTTTTTGTTTATATTTTCGACATTCAATAGAAGGACAGTCTCAAAAGAGATGCCCAAAACAGTTACAGTTCCAACAAAATTTAGCCTTTTTGTTTGTGGCTGCAAAGATAGTTTCACTCTTAGAGAAAGTCAATCCTAGCGCATTTCTTCAGACTTAAGACGAGGAATGACATCTTCAAGACTAGGCAAGAGTTTTAATGAAGAAGAGAAGCTCAAACCGGCTCGTAGTCATCAGTATGTGCCATAAAAACTGTATGAGATGTGTTTGATTGCGATAATCCTCATATGCCTTAGCATCAGTTGAATCTTTAATAAGAATAGGCTCACAAGAGGTCAATTGATTCCAAATAATTTTCATATGAGCAAAAAAATCAAAACCCGCTTGTCCACGTTCTTGCTTAAGACTTTGAAACTTCTTTAGCAGTTGATATTGATGGGAGAGGTCATAAATGGTGTAACATTTTACCAAATGATCCCGTACCTATTTAGCAATTTTAAAATGTCCAAACTGTAGATGAATTCTTGGAGTAGAGGTATTGTGAAACCAAGTGATAATCTGGTGATTTTTATTATCCCAATCTTTTCTGCAAAGTCTTTCTCAACATCCTCCTTGAATTTGGAGGTCCCATCTTTGATTTTTCAGTCACAGTTGTCTTGATAGGACAAAAAACATTATCAGTCACATAGTGCCACAATTTGCACCCTTTAAAAAATTCTCCCATAACTTCAACCCAGAGCATAGTTGGAGCCATTAAGGATAATAGGAATAGACTGAATAACATCTGATTTTTTCATAATAGCAGATACAAAGATGAACAGAGGAAGAAAACTATAGAATCAGAGCAAAAATTGAGGAAACAGAGGGTTAAACAAAAAAGAGCTAGCCAAAAAATCTTAGGATGGGTCCCACTATCTGCCACGTCAGCAACTACATCAGCAGATGGAGAACACATGGTGACATTTGAACAGAGGAGGTAGACACGGCAATGCTGACTCAGTAGAAGCTGGCGCGCGGGTCAACAAAACGATCCGGGTTGGGGCAATACGTGAGTTGAATGCGAATTTGCGGGAGGCGCGGGTCGTCAACACGTGCATAGAGCTTCTGAATTGTTGATCGGAAAGCTGATCCAACGATGCTGGAGGCATCTAAAAGGAAGAAAAAAATGGAAGCGGACAAGGAGTTGCGACGGCGTGCGACGGCGCGTGACGGCACGTCAGAAGATTTCCGGCGATGGGGTTAGGTTCTTTGGACTCATAAGGATGAGATAAAAACGATGGTATAGACAGAAACAATGTACAGTATTAGGAAAGTGGTTGAAAAATAAGAATAAAACACTACGAAAAGAGAGAATAAAAGGAGTTATGAAATAATTTTCATGGGGAAAAAAAAACCTATGCTCTTAATGCCATATTAGAAATAAGAGAATAATTTGAAAAAAACATTGTATATTATTTGATGTCATCATAAGATACAATAAGCAAAGGTATATATAGGTACTAGAAGAATCTAAATAACAAAAGCGTAATATTCTATAATAAATATATCGATATACTAAATAATTCTAATTAATATTAATGATCTCAACAATAAAAAGATAACTAGTTCATTAATATATTCATAAAATATAACGATCTCATATTAATTCTAATTAATCGCAGTTA
>NC_029788.2:22870133-22876502 GCF_000816755.2 Arachis ipaensis
ATATATATATGTTGAAACATATTATTTTTTAAGGTTTTGTTAAAAAAATCGATTTTTTAAACTAATAATTTTCCAACAAAATAAAAAAAAACACTACTAGAAAACTATTTATTACAGACGGATATTTTCGATAGATTTTATTTCACGGAAATATAGACAAATTTTGCGAGAGAATTTCTGTCGGAAACATAGGAAAATGAATTAGCATAAATTACAGACAAAAAAGAGAATTCGTCGATAATTCTGTCAGAAAAATTATTTTTTTCGTGGAAAATAATTACCGACAAAAAATCCGTCTGTATTTAAATAAACAAAAATACTATGTTTTGTTAAATTATTATAGACAAAAATCTGTCTGTAATTTAAAATATTCCGTCGAAAAAATTGAGTTAAACCTAATTTCACCCTTACCCTATCGAGCTCCATTCACACTCCAGAGCTTCTTCTCCTCCTTTCCTCACCCACAGCACCACCGGCGGCCACCATAACTGCTGCAGCTACCTTCTCCTTCTTCTTCTCTCTTTTAAACGTTAAACCAGTAGAACATAACCCCTGTCTCTCTCGTTCATTTAAACACTAAACCAGTAGAACACTCATCTCCAAATGCTCCATCAGCGGTGCCTCTCAGCCTTGCACCGCTGTCGCATCGAACCTCTATTGCACCGAACCTTTGTTGCACCGAAGCTCCGTCACAACCCTTCCCGGATCTTCTCCGTGTGTTGCTCGCGTCTCTCCTTTCAAACTTTAACCTGCAATCTGCTAATTTAGCCAAAGTTTGGAGGTTAGATTTTCAATTTCATGCAATTAATTCCTCTTTTTCCAATGGATCTTCTCCGTCACGCTCTCTTCCGTTCATTCTCCTCCTCCGCCGCCGCCTCTGCTGCCATTGTTTGGTTGTTCGCCACTACCTCGCACTACAACAACCACCGCCAGAACCACAAGTTCCTGGATTCCAATACCTTCCTCGGAAGCTAGCAGCCTCCGTAGGACCCAAAGGAGGCTGAGGCGAAGGTGGCAATGCTCCGAAAGGGCTACGCTAAGCAGGTGAAAGAGGTTTGCAAGCAGTACATCCACGAAATGGAGCTACTTCAGATCAAGAAGTAGCGCTAAGATGAAGCTTGCAAAGAATCCCTTAGATTTGCCAATGAGGAGCGCAAGAAGCTCAAGGCCGAAGCTGCGAAAAACCAGGGCTCAGGAGCGCAAGATCGCACAACAAGAATTCAGAGAAACACTCATGCGTTTTTCTTTTTCTTCTTCCCTCCCCTCTATGAATTTCGCTGTGCACACCAAGTGTTCGATGGTTTGGTTATTTGTTGGTTTGAGCTAACATGCACATCAAATGTTTGTTAATTAGTCTCAGTGGATAATTAGGTAGATATATGTGCTCAATGTTGTGTTTGTGCAGACAAGGTGTTTGATCTAATGACTGAACTGCTTTTGAAATAGATGTTGTTTTCTTTCTTTGGAGCCATAATGGCCTGTTGTTTTCTTTTTTCGAAAATTGATTAGGCCTGGCTTTGATTTTGCTTCTTTTGTGGCGTTTAGGCATTAGTGACTAGCTTCTGCTCGTAGTAATTATACTAGTATCTTCAATTGAGCCTCCATTTTTGAACCCCTTCCACTTTTTAGAAGAAACACATAAACCGTGATACCCCTTCCACGATTTATGAAGAGAAACATGTGGGCGTAAACCGTGGTACCCCTTCCACGGTTTACGTAAAAAATGTTGTGGGAATAAACCATGGTACCCCTTTAACGGTTTATGAGTAGCTATATGTGAGACCAAGTGACGGATTATATTGTTGGGGTAAAATTGTTAGAGGAGAGCATTTAGGAGAGAATCCGGTGGCAGCAAGACTGGAGCCATGGAAGACCAAGATCGCATGTACCAATTGAATGGTGTTGCTTACGTGGGTGAAAACATCAACCAAGAGGTTAGTTTTTTATATGTTAAAATTTTATTAGTAAGGAGTTAAATTTTTTTTTAAAATTTATATGTTAGAATGTTATGTGTGCATTGTGTAATTCGTAAGTAATTTATAGTGTAATGATTTGCACGTTAAATTTTGATTAGTATCGAATTAATTTTTTCATTAATGAACCATATTTTCTTAAAATTTGATTTTTTTGCGGATTAATTTTCAATATTAGTGAACCAAATTTTTTTAAAATTTGATATGTGTGGAATTAATTTTTTTCGTTAAAAAACCATTTTTTTTAAAATTTGATTTTTTGCGAATTAATTTTCTATATTAGTAAACCAAATTTTTTTAAAATTTGATATGTGTGGAATTAATTTTTTTCGTTAAAGAACCATTTTTTTTAATTTGATTTTTTGCGAATTAATTTTTTCATTAGTGAAGTATATTTTTTTTTAATTTGATTTTTTGCGAATTAATTTTTTTGTTAGTGAACCATATTTTGTAATAATTTGATATGTGTTGAATTAATCTTTCCGTTAATGAACCGTATATTTTTAAAAGTGGAAGAGTGTCAAAATAATATTGTCTTCTACATGTTGCAGCCGACTAGGTGTATTTCTTGTGTTAGGAGACAACAGAATATGCCTCTACATGAATGGATCATATCGTATTTGAAAGCTGCAGGTTTGTATCACTTGGCTAGACCGAACAGTCACTGGTTCTAGGCTGATGAGTCTCTACTTAGTGCATTCATTGAGAGGTGGCGTTCTGAGATGCACACTTTCCACATGCCGTTTGGAGAATGCACCATCACTCTACAGGATGTGGCATATCAGCTAGGTTTACCCATTGATGAGGAGGCCGTTAGTGGGTGCCTCACTGACTTTGAGTATTTGATGGACAATGGAAGACCTGCATAGGAGTGGTTTCAGGAATTGTTCGGCGAGCTACCGCCACCGAATAAAGTCAAGCAGATGACGGTTCACTTCACATGGTTCCATGAGAGGTTTCGAGTTCTCCTGGCAGATGCGAGTGAGGAGACAGTTCGTATATACGCTCGTGCTTACATTATGATGTTGCAAGTGGGTACCGTCAATACTCACGAGGGGCTTGCAATGTCGAAAGGCCTCGATGCAAGGTGGAAATGTCCGGAAAAGACGATAAAAGTAGATTGTAGACTCATCGACCTGATCCCCAACTCTAACCGGAGAAGTCTTAAACACTGCAACCGTGTCGGCCATGGTGGACTGGATCCCTAGCATCCAAAATGGCAACTCAGCATATGAGTCTTACTAATCTCTATATATCTATGCTATTGCCTTCTGCTTTGCCATCCAAAACTTCCTATAAATAGGCCTGAATCCATAATTGGCTTCCGTTGCTTCCTGCAAGACCTTTATCATAACCGTAGCATCTGCTCTAACCAACGGATAGATCCTCGCATAGATAACATGGTAATCAAGCCGTCGGTGGTCACTCGAAATTGACGTAGCCAAGCAAGTGTGCGGACCGTTATACCTTCTCACCTCCCAAGTGCCCTTTTGTGTACGAAGCGAGATGCGAATCAACCAATTGTAACCTTTGCCGAACTTCTTATATTTTTCATGATACTTTAGATGATCTGACTCTAAGATCCTGTACTCAATACCTCGACGGATGCTATAATCCTTCACACTCAAAACAGCTTCCTTTTTATTCTGGAATGATTTCCCAATCTGAAATTATGTACAAGAACCCCATAGGCAGCATCTCCGTCTAGCTGTTACCCCAGAGCATCCAAGTTTAGAGTTGAAAAGTGCAGAGGGTACTGCTGTGTGCCGAAACTTGAAGGGTCATGCTGTGTACGTAGATTGGCACCTGTATCATCATCACTGTCCCCAACTATATCAACAGGCTCTTGGTCTGAGTCATCGTCCCGCATTACATTCTCAACTCGATCAGGTTTCCCCAACCCTACAATATCAGGAATAATGCCAGGATCAATAGCCACCTTATCTGTCTACTGTCGGACCGAACGGTTCTCGAATGGTACAGAACCAACTGCCACCATACAGTCCAAATCAACCGCAAACGAAGGAGATGCAACGTACAGATGAGCTGGTGCAACCGCAGCCATTGAACTAGAAGCACCGCCTGTGGCAGTCGAGTGAGGAATCGGAGCTGATGCCCCAGAACTTTCGACACCGACATTCAACTCAGTGTATAGCTTGTGTATTCTGACCTCTGGAAAACTCCTATGACAATGAAACAGAACCCGAAGATCTTTATCAGACGCTATCACAAACGTACCATATTTCACACCGGTTGACACAACTGCGATAGGGATCTTATAAAATAACTTCTTCACCCACTTGCTCCCAAACACCCCAAGCTTCTGCAATACGTTGTTCTTTAGATCTGACAAGGTATTCGATGAACTGATAAATACACTCAAGGATTCTCTATCAGTGAACTTCACACCATATTTCTTGCTTCTACAAATTTTCCCAAAGCAATGCACTAGCACTAGAAAACTCTCTTCCTCACTTGCCATTATAAAAATGATCCTCTTCTACACAACTGATTTCACCGTGTATATATAGACTTTTTACTCCTCATAAACCATGGTAGAAGAAGAGAGAATTATGTGTTTTTTTACTTGTGCATAAACGTGTGGAAGGGGTACCACAGTTTATGTATTTTTTGCTTGTTTATAAACTGTGGAAGGGGTACCACGGTTTATGTGTTTCTTCTAAAAAGTGGAACAGATTCCACGATTTACATATAATGTAAATAGGACAAATAAGTAATTGATTCTTAATTATTGTATTTGAGTAAACATTTGCTTCATTTGTTTTATTTGAATAAATTACCCTTAAATAAGGCACTTATTAAACAAACAATTTTAGAATCGATGACATTTGGATAATTTGTTATACCCTGATGTTACAGTAGAATATGCTATCACCATGATATATATATATATATATAAAAGGTTGAGTGAAGCCACTAAAAAATATCACTCTCAATTGGGTTGGCCCTATAGGGTTTTGACCCTACTTTATAAGTAGGGCCAAGATAAAAAATGGCCCTATAACCTGCAGGGCTAATTATTTAAAATGTTTGTAGGCCAAAAATCCTATAAAACTAAAGGGCCTAGGGCCAGTCCATGGGCTACTTTTTTTTTTTGGTAAAAGCTAAATTTTTTAACCCACAATAATAATACACTCTAATTCATTTTGATTAAGACAAAAAAAATTTCTAATCTTAGTTGGTAACACACAACACAGTTCCAAAAAGAACAAAAGAAAAAGAATTATAAGATTGGTCACATGAAAAAAAGAAATGCAACTGGGCAAGGAATGCATCGAAGAGATAACTTGTAAACTTGTCTTGATAAGCATGCATATAAAAGAGAAAGAGAGAGAAAGAATCAATTTGATTCCAAATTCACCGTTGAATCAAAGACACACTGGGGTGACGCACAAGTTCTGAAGGAACTGAGAACAAAATCGACCCTTCTTCTCTAACTCCAAGTTTATCATGTAGATGCTCAAGGAACTTCACCATCTTCTAGAACCTTTCCTACCTCGAAACTCTTAGACATTTCAAACAACTACTTCTCAGGTAAAATTTTCTAGTCATTTTCATACCTGACTCGCTTGAGTTGACTCAGTCTTTCGCAAAATTCGTTCACGGGTGAAATCTCCTCTTTCGCAGGTTGAGATGCTCCACAAGCATCACTTCCACTATGAACATAGCATGTGCCGTGGGATTATTGGGGATTTTCTTTCTTTTTTTTTTTTGAAAAATAATTTCTATTTCATTTAAGGTGATTTGGAGCTTTTAGACTGACCTAATCCTAACCTCTTTTATTAGGACTTGTTTAAGGTTAGGGCTTTCAATAATTTTTTTTTATACATTGTAGGGCCGCGGGCTAAAAAATACGTGAAGGGCTTAAGACTGGCCCTAAAGTTGGGGTTTTTATTGACAGTACTACTAAAAGAGAGGAAAAAAGGACAAATCTGTGTGCAAAGGAAAAAAATTATTAGAAAAATTATATTTTGTAATTTTAACCACACAATAAAAAATTTTAAAAAATAAAAAGAATAAATAAAATTTTTTTGAGATTTAAAACAAATAAAAATTCTATTTATGTCATTCTATCTTAAAACTAAGAAACGTCTCAGATAATTTATCGGTAATATTGTTAACTAATTTTTTCATATATTTATATTTATCAATTACCTTTCATACTCACTTTTTTACCAATTACCAAACACCTATCATATATACAACAGAAAGTTGATCACCATTATCTTCTTTTTCTTTTTTTAACCCTTTTAATTTTTATGTAGTATTATGTATGTATATGTAATTCCTTCTCTCTCTAATTTATTATGAAAGAGTTTTAGAAAATTTTGATGTTTAGTAATTTTTATAATTTACAAAAAAATCATATATATCA
>NC_029788.2:22876535-22879445 GCF_000816755.2 Arachis ipaensis
TTTCTTTGACTTTTTTTTATTGATAGTGTCAAAATTTGCTAATATGGCACGTTAAGTGATACCCCAATACATATTTACGAGTTTTAATTGACTATTAACATAATAATTTTATAAACTTACATCAAATCAAAACCTAATTGAAGGGAGAACTTGAAGTATTGAAATCCCTCAATTTGGAGTTAATTTGTTCTAATTTCTTAAACTAATCATATTAATAGTCAATTAAAAGTCTTAGGTATTTATTGGGATGTCACTTATTCTGTCACATTAGCAAATTTTTTATACCATTAACAAAAAAAATAACAAAAAAACTAACATAACTAATTTAAAATATTTAAAGAACGAGTTTAACAAGAAAATCTTTTAGGACCAATTTAAAAAACGAACAAATTTTTAGAGATTAATTTAACTATTTTACTAAATCATAAAAGAATATCTGAATAGTTGAAAGGAGAAGACATCATCATAATAATTTCATGATAATAAAGCCATAATCTAAATATAATTAATGATAGATGTATAAGAGAAAAGTACAAAAGCAATACCAATATAATAAACTCATGAAATTAAAAAGAGGAACACACTGTTTCTCACACCAAATTAAACAACAAAGATATAACAATAATGATAACATCAATCATAAAACTCTAATACTCTCACATGCATAGCCCCATGCGTAACGAATACCATCCATATTGCATGTAAGAAATGAAAGATTTGAATTAATGGGCAGAAGGTGAAGGTGGTGGGGAGAAGAAGGGAATGGAGGGAATGGTGGTTGGGATTGAGGGCATGTTTGGCAATGGTGGAAGGCTCATCTGTGGGACTGTTGTTGGGATGGTAGGGATGCCAGCAGGAAGAGGAGGCAAAGTCGTCGCCGGCTTCGGTAGCGATGATGATGGCTGTGGCAGTGATGGTATGGTGGGCAATGGAGGAAGGTTGCCCTGAATTGAGGGCAATGTTGGAATTGAGGGCAGAGGTGGCAAAGTTGCTGTTGGTTTTGGCAAGGTTGGAATGTTGATGCCAGGGGGCAAATTGGGTATTGCACTTGTTTGCAAGAGATGGCGAGCTGCTAGGCTCATGTTCATGCTTGACAAGGTGATAAGAGCAACAAGGAATGAGGCCATGATTGATCTTCTTGATGATGAGGCCATGATTTCAATGAACTGGTGAGAATAGGATATATATGTGTGTGTAAGTTGATTTAATTTAATTTGCTTTGGGTGAGAAGCCAAAGGATGGTGCATGGTCTTATATAGAGCTTCTTAGAGAGTGTGAGGACACATAACATGTTTTAGTTTCAATTATTATTCAACGTAACTCAAGTTTGGAGAACTAATTGTTTTTGTTAGCTTACCTTCCAATTACTTTTGAATAGAACATTTTATTATATAGTATATGTTGGACTGATGATGATATCAGGTGGTTGGTTGCCTATATGTAACTTGTGAGAGATATTATTATTGATGAACACAAATATTCAAATGTTGGATGACCAACTCCCGGTGCTTTATTCTACGTAACAATAAACAAATTATTATTACTGCTAGGATAAAGAGTTTTTTAGTTTCTTGGTTAATTTAAAGAATATTCAAGTTGTACTTTGTAGCATGGTTGGAAGAAGTGAGGTTGGATGGACAGATCCAAGAGTTGGTTTATCTAACGGAGGTCATTAATAGACTACACCCTCCACCAGCTATTTCATGATTATTTATTACAATGCTATATGTCTTGTCTTATTATTAGAAAAAGAAAAAATGGGTAAATACTCTTTTGAGTAAAGTATTGTTTTTGTCTCTAACTTTTGGGATAAGTTCTAAAATTATCCCTAACGTTTAAATTGTCCTATTTAAATCCTTTATTAACATTTTAAAATGGACTCAATGTTATCCTACCATCAGAAATCCGTTAACTGAATTGACGGCGGGACAAAATTGAGACGATTTTAAAACGTTAAAGACTTAAATAAGACGAAAACGTTGGCAACAAAAACGATATATAGAAATAAATTTTAATATTATCCTTCAATAATATCAATTTTTTATGGTATGTAATTATTCAATTATTTTTTAGTCACATCTAAAATTTACTTAGGAAAAAATAATGTGATTAAGAGTAAAATTAAAAAATAATTGAATAACTATGTACCGTAAAAAAATGATATTATTAAAGAATAAAATTAAAATTTATTTTTATGTATCATTTTTATCCCCAACGTTTTTGTTTTATTTAAGTCCTTAACATTTTAAAATTGTTTCAATTTTTTTCAGTCGTCAATTCTGTTAATGGATTCCTAACGACAGGATAACATTGAGCCAATTTTAAAACGTTAGGTATTTAAATAGAACGATTTAAACGTTAGAGACAACTTTATGACTTATCCCAAATGTTGAGGACAAAACGATACTTTACTCTACTCTTTTTATTTTTATCGGTGTCTTCGAACCTGGCAAACAGGAGGGAGAAATCTAAAGGAGGATATATATATATATAACAACTGTTTTTTTGAATGACTATTTATGTCAATATAAAAGGTAGATATTTTTTAATATATTATTATATAATTGATATACGTATAAAACGATTTTACACTAACAATTAATTTAATTTCATACATTTAAATTTTTATATTTTTTAAAAATTAATTCTTATATACTTATTTCTATAAAGATAATGATTTACATAGTTATGTTTTTTATAATCACATTGTCCACTTTAAATTTTATTTTCTCGTAAAAAATGCTAATTTTTTTCGAAACATATATTGTTGAAAGGAAGACTTTTTAACTTATTTTTTTCATGATAACTTGTTATTTTATTTTGAGAGTTATATCTTGTATTTATAAAGATATCGATATTTTTAGATAATTAATAATTTATGATTTGTTTTTAAATATTTAAAACTTTTAA
>NC_029788.2:22879499-22879961 GCF_000816755.2 Arachis ipaensis
AAGTCAATAACTAATCTATCATAAATCTTAATTTTATTCAATAATTTGTCATTAATTAATAAATTGTTACATATATAAAAAATTATTCGAATTCATGATACTTAATTAAATAATAAATAAACAAATAAACTAATTATTTGACCCATCTAATTGAATTAAAATTGGGTGAATACTTGAGCTTTTTTGTAAGGTTTGGAATCAAGCTAACCCAACCCATTTAGATTTGGATTGTCTAAATCTGAGGGTTAAATTAGTCAGATTTTTTCTATATCAAGTAGTTTAATACCTCTAATTTTAGTTCTAGCCCATTTAGTACTAGCTCAACGGATTATACATATTGACCTGTTTATTGTTTGTTTATTTTTTTCAAATTTGTTTTGGATAAGAAAAACGTTAACACCCATATTTCTTGTTTTAATCAATTTATTGTCATTATAATTAAATTATATCTTTAGTCTATAA
>NC_029788.2:22879970-22921293 GCF_000816755.2 Arachis ipaensis
TCTTTATTATATATATGATATATAATATAAAACCTGAATATCAAATTTATTATTGAATTATTTATCATGAATTCTAACCAACTATATAGTTAAATACATTATCATTATTGGCCATTATAAAATGAATAAAATTAAGTATACTTTTATTAGAATTATGAGTAAATGATCAAATTGGTCTTTAAAAGATTATTTATTTTTTAAATTGGTTCTCAAAATTTTTTTAATTAAATTCATCTTTCAAAAATTTTAAGTTAGTCATGTTAGTCCTTTTGTCATTTTCATTGCTAATAGCGTTAGAATTTGCATATGTGACATGTTAAATAGCAGCACTGCAATAAACACTTAGTAATTTTAATTGGCGAATAACATGATAAATTTATAAAATTAGATAAAATCAATCACAAATTGAAGAATTCTAATGCCTCAAGGTATCCCTTAATTAGATTTTGATTAATCTAATTTTATAAACTTATCATGTTAATAGTTAATTAGAATTTTTAAGTGTGTGTTGTGGTGTTATTTAACGTATCATATTAACAAATTTTGATATTGTCAACAAAAAAATGACAAAAAGACCAATGCGATTAATTTAAAATATTTGAAAGACAAATTTGACTAAAAAAAATCTTTCAAAGACTTAATTTAAAAAATAGTGATCTTTCAAAAATAAATTTAATCATTTACTCTTAGAATTATATACCACGTGTACAATACAGGAAGGTATAACTCAACCCTTCTTCCTCAATCCTCATAATAAACTTAATACGTAAATAAATCTATATGCTCCCACACTTGCATCTACCACAACATATCAGAACTTGTGCTTGCCATATGGTACTATTAAGTATAAACATGGACGTTGTTGGAAAAAAAAAAGGCCTTCGTCTCAAGATGTATTTGACTCAAAGCCAATAATTTTTCTCCACGTAGCAGAAAAAATTAACATTTTTCATCGTATTGAATGTGGGATAAAAGTGATGAGTCACAGGCTTTATTTGTCAAAACTCAAAAACTCATTCTTTCTTGTTCGAGAAAGCATGCTATGGAGTTCTGTTAGTAGTTGGATTTGCACATACGCAAGAACAATCTGATTCCTTTATTACCAACCTTTTGTCACGATTGCTCATTAGCTTAATCAATGGTAACTTTTTTGTAACTTGGCGCCAGATTTCATCCACTGCTCCGTTTGATACACCATATTGAAAGTATCGTCTTACCTGAAATAATATAAATCAAACTTGCATTGTAAAAGCAAATTTAAAAGAAATCCAAAGTAACTTGCTCAAATCAAATTCAACTGCTTAAACATATTAATATCAAGCTAGATAAAAAAGAAACTAGCTAGCATAAAAACAGTGTACTCATGTGGAATATTGAATTGGAAAACCCTATGCTATAAAGTATGAAGCAAATATCTTCTCCTTTGACAGCATGTTTTCTCATTCAATCTATTAACTATGTGAAGACACCAAAAAACAAAAGAATCTATTAACTATATCATGCTTTTCCATGTACAAAGCTCTTTTAAACTTTCTCAATATTTTATGTTTATTATGTATACAATCTTTGTACATGCCACAACATTGCATATTAATTAGAGTACCACAAATAAATAAGAACAAACTATATATTTAAGAATAATTGTCTTTTGAAATGTTAACAAGGATATTAAAAATTTTGTTAAAATTTTAAAATTAAATAAATAAAAAATTTTCGTTTTTTTTTTCTATTATTTTAAAATGCTCTTCATTATTGCACGAATTTTCGACTAGTACGACTAAAAGTATACATACATATACCTTTAGCATTTCTCTTTGATATTCAACAATTCTCTCAGGAGGAATTGCTCTCAACAGTGACATCAAATATCCAGGTTTGACAGCAGCAGCAGATTCTACAAAGATTGCTATCTTTCTATAATCAATGGTATCTTCAAAGGGCACCTCAATGGTATCACTAACGATCACCGGAACACAGAGGCTAACTATGGAGTCAAAGAGGCGGCAAGAAGTTGAAGTGTCTCCAACAGGATTCAAGCAGAACTTTGATGTGTGCATTCCATTTGATGCTTCTCTTCTGTTCTCTGTCGATTGAACTCCATGCTTTATTATAGCGTCCCGTTCATTTTCGAGGACTTGAAACAGTACATCACGAATTCTCCCTTCCTTCAAAATCAATAACCAAAATAACAAATCTCTTAATAAAATTCATGTATCAAGACCATATTTTTTCGTAGCATAACACACGCATTGTGTTAATTCACTTATTTTATAGGCGGCAAACTTTATTCAAATTCGTTGAGTGATTATATATATTTATGTACTATAGACATGGACATAACCAATCGAGAGAGGTGTTGAAAAAGAACATTATGAAAGGAAATGGATAGTAAAAGTTTCATGAGATGTGAATTTTAAGAGTTTATGAAATCATGAGAATAATTAGGAGGATGAATTAAAATTTTCAATTTTTTCGTTGTATACAGTCATTTAATAAAATTTATGTATTTAGATAATCGATAATATTAAATAATAATTTAATCAAATATATTAAATTATTTAATAATTTTTAATCTTCTGGTTCACATTCTATTTTGAATGGAAAAGAATATTACCTCCTTGCGAAAGCGAGCACCCATGAAGAAAAGCAAGGTGGGACGATTCTGAAGACCAAGATCACCCTCATAGGTTCTGAGTCTATGAGGATAAGGAACCACCACATCCTTCACCAGAGAACCCTGATCCCCTCTCAACCTCCCAAACCCAACCACAAGAAGCACGCTATTCTTCACCTTATCCATCACATGCAACAGCGACTTCGGGTCCGCCGCCGTGAACACGTGGTCCCTTCCTCCATTCCTCTGCCAGTACTTCTGCCCCTCCAGCCACTCCACCAGCGCTTCCTGCGTCTCCTCGTCGCTGTATGCCGCCTCCGACCCATCACCTTGTTGGCTCGTCGACACCAGCTGGCTCAGCGACGAGAAGAACGGCACGTAGAACAGCTCCGCTTCTTCCGGGTCCATCACCCGGGTCACCGGTGACCCTATCCGATCTGACTCTGGACGGTTCATGTCCAGGAACAGAAACCACTCTCCCATGTGCTGGTGTCCCGGGTAGCTCAGGGAGGTTAGATTCTCTGGCGTGCCGCCGCCTCGGGAGGCGGACCGGGCGGCGATGACACCGTAGGTGAACCGAATGGGAAGGTCGTACATGTAGACCTTAATGGCGGAGGACGAGGAATCTGCAGTTGCTATGGCGGCGGCGTCGGAGCAGGGTTGGCTGGCGGAGGCGAAATTTACTGTCATGTCAAAGCCGGAGTTGTCGTCGGATTCAGATTCTGGCATGGTGGTGCGGCGGTTGGGGAAGGCGTTGAAGAGTGCGCAAGTGACGAAGATTACGAAGAAGATGGTTGCTAGAATTTGCGTTTGGGAAGATTTTCGCGCCTTTTCGAGAGCTGGTTGGGCTACCGAAGCCCACGTGAGCTTTCTGCTAGGCCTCTTGGGCTTTGAACCGTTTCCTCCTTCAAACTCCGCCATCTGGTTTTTGCAAAAGTTAGTTACTGCAGTTAGTAAGTTAAAGAACGATCATAGATAAATACAAGAGCCTTTTTTTTTCCCTACGAGTTTAGTGCATGTTTGTTGATGTTTATATATTGTGGGAAAAGTGAATGGAATGTTTATTGCTTATTAATTTCTTTGCATTCCATCAAATAAATATGGAAAGAAAAATGTTGCTTTGTGTGTGAATCATGTGTTTTTCTGTTGTTTTCTTTCCCTGTTGTTATTATAATGGTTATGGATATGACGAATTAATGGCAATGGAGTCATTTCAATGTAAATGCAAAGGTCGATGTAGGGTTCTGCATTATCTACATTATGAAAGATGGATCACATTGACAGACATTATTATTAGCTAGAAATAATTGACAATATATCAGAAATATTTTATGTTCACATACAACTCCATTACATATGTTATTTTTAGTACAATAGAAACACAAGGAAATTTATCTGATCTTTCTATTAGGAAATAAAGTGTAAAATGAAGGATTTGAGTCTACAAAAGTGAACAAAATATTACTTTATTTTGTATTCATAAAAAAGAGTTAGTATGAGACTAAATCTCTTTCTATTTGTTTGGATTTTGTTTTTTAGATTTCGATAGGAGATGTGGGCCAAGCTTATATAGTAAATACTATTTTTTTTTATAGGTTGCTCTTAAGATTTAGAAATTGTGTCCAATAGAAATATAAAAAATAATAATAATAAAAAAAAATAAAGAATAAGGATAAAAAATTAAAAATTAAAAATTAAAAGATTTGTATTAAAATATATAAAAATTAACATGGACTTAAATGAAAATAACAGAATTTAAATAATAAAAACAAAGAATTAAAATGACTGAAACAAAAATAGAGTCTCCCAATATTTATATGGACTCGTTATTCATGTTTCTGTGCCTGAGTGTGACCAAGAATTTTTAGAGTGCATGAGTGTGTGAATAAACATAAGCTCCTCTAATTTATTGAAATTAATCCTATTTATAGAAAAAAAAATTTAAGTTAACTGGTATAATTTTGTACTCCAAGTAGTTTTGGACTTCAAGTAAACTTTGACTTTAAATAGTCTTGAACCTCAAGCAAACTTGAACTCTAAATAATCTTGCACCTCAAGCAAATTTGGGCACCAAACATAAGGTAACTTTAGGATTGTCAAAATGGGTTAAACGTCGGACCAGCCCATTTACCCATTTAAATAGGCGGATTTCGCTTCTAAAATTAAGCTCGTTTAAATTTCAGGTTAAATGGATTGAGTCCGATTAACCCGAAAAAAATGACACGCTAAACCGGCGGCCCTTTTTATTTTATTTTTTTTACATTTTTTTCTTAAAAAATAGCACTTTTAGCTAATATTTATCTCGATCCGACCTGAAAATTCGACCCATCAACTAAAAAAATTTATTTTTGTTTAAGGTTTTTGGCCTAAAAGTGATATTTTTTATCAAAATATTAAAAAAAGGTAAACAGGCCAATCCGTTTGACCCATCGAGCTAACCATAAATGGTCCAAGCTAAAAAATTATGGGCCTAAATGGGCCGGACTGGCCCGTTTGACAGTCCTATGTAACTTGACTACCAAACCTAACTCATTCTTATTTTCTCCAACCATGGTATGCTTCACGCATATATGATCTTCGACTTTAACTGTCGAATTCTTTCCGACGTCGACCTTTTGTGTCAAATTTTTGGCACAACATGATGCCCCTTGAAATTTTGGATGACTTCGATTTGATGAGAAGCATTAAAAAATTCGAAACCACCTTTGAACTCAATCCAAAGTAGTAAAATTCTTTTTCGTCTTTTATATCAACTTTCACAAGTGCGTCTTATCTTGACTGTTTGTCAACTATTTCTCTTTTTATCTTTTGCAATTCACATAAATCTCATAATCATATTTATTTTCAACCTTTTTTTTTTGTCGGGTCAGAAAGTCTAACAAATCTTCACCAGCCTTAGGGTATATACGTCTTATTTTGAGCATGCTGGTGTCAAACTGAATTTCTTATTTCACCATCATATTGACAATAAATCCCTCAAATTCAGCAAAGTTCGAGGTAAACTAACAAAGATTTTTTCCAACCTTCGTATCTAGTGTCTTGTTAGAAAATCTTAACTTGCTTTTAATAATTTTCTTCTTTGGAAATATCTTTTCCTCGACAAGGTTGACAGATTGACATATAGAATATGATTTGTCTTTTGTTTCGACTGCAAGCACATCATTTTCGACTTTCAACTTAGAATACATCACACAACCAACAAAAGCTACTATTTCTTCTTCAAAAAAGTTCTCATCTTCATGCTTTTTTTTTTCTTTTTTCTAATCCTTCAATCTCAGGAATGGATTGACTTAAGCTTTAAATTTGAAAATCAAGTGAAGGCATTCGTAGTCAAAGAAGAAGAAAAGTATCATATTTTAAGTTGCTCATTACTACCTAGAACCCGATTTTGATTGTGTAGCGAGCCATGTGCTCAACAGTCGACTCGCTACTTTCTCCTAAAAATTTAATGAGTGATTTAGGAGTTTGACTCCTCTAAGGAGTTCTACTTACAACACATGATTAGGAAAAAGAGATATAAAATATGGTTGGCGAGTCAATTTTATGTTAAAATTTATGCTATTTAGCATATGCTTGACATCTTGTGTAATATTCTTCTCATCAACTTGTGCAATCTTACATTAGGTAAACTGATTTTGTCGAGCAACATTCACTACATCATCAAGGCGTTTTCCCTCGTTAACTATTACGGATAACTGATGACCTCCCAAGTGAGGTTGGTGACCTCCTAATGGATTTGGTGCCTTATAGCTATCCTAGACAGTTCCAATTAATTCATTAATCTACTTTGCTATTTGTTCAAACTTAGCACTATTATTTTCTATAAAAAAATTTAAGACAGTTGTCATTTGCTAAGTCAACAGGTTAACTAAATTACGATGATTTTATGCTATTTGCTGTCTAAAATATGCTAAAGAATCTATGGTGTTCGGAAGAGTTGCTCCCAACATTGGTATTTTTCTCAACCTTTCTAAGAACGATGGGTCTTTATGCATTTTCCTAGGTGTCAAAGTCATAACAGGGATCAAACAAGGTATTTCCATCTGAGTCGATGATGGAATCGACAAATCAATCTAAGTTGATGTTACCCCTACATATAGTTGCATCGACATTGACAAAAAAGCCTTATTGAGGTAGTTATGATATCATGGGTCCCGATATAATCGGTCCCACATAGGAAGAATTAGCCATCACATATTCATATAAGTACGGGTTATATCCTTTTACAAAACCTTGTGGATTTATTCTAACAAGTGAGTTCGACTGAACATTTGTATATACCTCAGGAACAGGTGGATTAGCCAAATATGGCGAATATTGAAGTAACCCATACATAGACCAAGTAGTCAAATTTATTTCAACTACACTAAGAGAAGTTACTGAAGTCACATCTGTGTTGTTCATATGCTTAATCGGGCTTTTAACAAAAGTCATTGGCACTTGTATTGATTCAGTGACTTGTGGTTGTGGATATAGTACTATTTCTTTAAAGTCATGGTTTGATCCTTCTGTTGAAGAGGACAACTGAGATGACATAAAAACAGATGCGTTTGGACTGCTATAGGGTATAAATTAACACTACAAAAAAAATACCGAGTACCGTCGGATTTAGCGTTGCACGTTAGTGGTGAGTTCACCAGTGGATTTACTGTCGGATTGCGCAATAAATTCGTCACCCTAAAAAATTACCGTCGAATTTGATTTTCCGATGGTAAATTCGTAGGTAATATTTGGAGGAAAAAAAAGAAAATTTGGCGAGTTCATTGCCGTCAAATTTATCGGCGGCTAAATTTGACGGTAACATTGATTAGTGAAACGTTGCGTTTTTGTGACACACAAATCTTTATCCACCGGTAAATCTGATGGTAATGGTGCCTGATATACGAAGTGTGAACCGTCTTCTTCTTCATTTTGAATTTCACTCTTTCTCTAACTCACCTCCCATTCTCTCACCATCACCGCCTCCTACTCCCTTCTCTGTTTCCTCCTCCTCCACTGCCGGCCGCGTTCATCACCACCATCATTCTCGTCACTATCATCATCGAACCTCATTTTCACTTCTACCGTGAACCACCTCTTTTTTCGCACCCTCCTCCTCCGCTCTCTCCAACTAGAAGCACTTCGGCGACCTCACCTCGCCACCACCAGCTGCAATGTCATTGCCGCAACCTCCATCTCTCCCCTAATATCTTACTCTGTGCTTCGTTTCAGGTTTTGTCAAACTTCCTATTAATTTTTTTGTTTTAAATTCATTAGGGTTTAATTGAATTTTACTTCTTCGTTAGTAATTTAATTTAGTTAAACTAATTTTTGCTGTTAGGTTGATTTAGAGTAAATTAGAATTTTCTTGTTAGGGTTTCTCTTGGTTAATAGGTAATTAAGCATGCTATTGTGATTCTTGGATTTGTAATTCGAATTCATTTGAATTTATTGACTGATATTCTGGTAAACACTATAATATAATGATGAACTTTGTGTAATTGATACTGAATTTTGTGACTTGATGTTGAAAGAATGCTTGTTAGTTAAATACTTTTTGCTATTAGGTTGATTTAGAGTAAAATTAGAATTTTCTTATTAGGATTTCTCTTGGTTCATAGGTAATTAAGCATGCTATTGTGATTCTTGGGTTTGTATTTCGAATTATATTTGTTTGAATTTATTGACTGATATTGTGGCGAGCACTGCAATATAATACTAAATTTTGTGTAATTGATGTTGAAAAAATGCTTATTAGTTAAACTACTTTTTGCTGTTAGGTTGATTTAGAGTAAAATTAGAATTTTTTTGTTAGGATTTCTCTTGGTTGATATGTAATTAAGCATGCTATTGTGGTTATTGGATTGTAATTTGAATTTGTTTGAATTCATTGACTGATATTCTACTGAACACTGCAATATAATGCTGAATTTATTGTTGATTTATTTTTCTGAGTTTCTGTTAATTGGTATCCTATTTGCAGCCATTATGACGGGTAAAGGTAAGGCGGATCAGGTTGCTGGTCGTGGTCATAGTCGTGGTTGGGGTAGAGGGAGGATTTCTTCCAGTACCCCGGAAAATTCTAGATCCTCTCCCTCTACCCTGACTGTCCTAGTCACGTCACAGGTTGTGGGTTTAGCAAATCAGTCGTTCATCATGGTCCTTAACCCAAACTACGTGCCTCTATCCACTGCGATAACGTCGCTTCCTACTGCTCAGTAACCCGCTGCAACGACAATGCTGCCCAGCGACAAAAGCAGTAGCCCCGGAATTCTCTCATGAAAGTGAGGCAGCTTATGTCCCTCCACCACCTCCCATTGTACGGTTGACCATTTCGCCTGACGGCGGCACAGGGTAAGTACCCCTTTGAGTCTTATATATTTTTTGATTATTATTATTACTAAAAGTGCTTCAAAATTAATTCTGGTTTAGTGGATTTAGGTTTGATTGCCTGAAACTGTTTAGTGCATGGTTATTGATTCTTGTTTAGTGGATTTAGATTTGATTTCTTGAAAGTGTTTCCTGTTTCTTAATTATGGAATTGCTAAAAGTTCTTGGTTATTGATTCTTGTTTAGTGGATTTAGGTTTGATTTCCTGAAAGAGTGATGGGATAATTATTGTCAATCTAGAATTTCTCAATAAAAAAAGAACTTCGTTGTAAGCATAGTTCCAAACCAACTAATAACTCTCAATCAAAGTTTTAATTTGTTTGTCACAAGTACAAACCCCAATAAAAATAAATCGAAGTATTCAAACCTCGGGTCGTCTCACAAGGAATTGCAGTGAAGTGCTTAATTATTGACTATGAAGGAACAAGGGGGTTTGACTTGGTAATTAACAAGAAAAGTAAATAATAAAAAAGTAAATGACAATTAACTAATAAAGGAAAGAAAAAGAACTCTTGGCTAAGGCATGGGAATTAAGACCACCATCCTTGTCTACAAACATATATTGACAATTATGAGGGACCAACCCATCAAGTCTACTTCTATGCTTGAAGTACGTCAAATAGGCTTGATCAACATCAATCCTAAGTTCCAATCTTACTACTAATTGACTTAGTAATAGATTAGTGTCAATGGGTATCAATTTGACCACTAATAAGTGTTCTCAAATTACCAATTCACTTAGACCCAATGACTCAAAGTCACCCAATTCCCTTAGCCTAGGCCAAGAGTATAGAAAACTACTCTAATACTAGTGGAAACATTTTATCAAACACCTAGAGTGCAATAAAAGTAAACTTCACAAAATGCAAGAATTAATAAAAGCTATAACTAACATGAGCAAGAAATCAACAATAGCAATTAATTAGATAAACATAAAAAAGATATGGAAACATAAAATTGTATTAAAAGAAATTCAAATCCAACAAGGGTTCATGAAGGTAAAAATGGCAACATAAAGAAATTAACAAAAGAAATTAGGAAGATTAAGACAATAGAACAATAAAATGTAAAGAGAGTTGAACTAAAAAAAACAAGAATTAAAAGTTGGATCTAAGAAAAATTGACCTCAACTACCCTAAATTCTAGAGAGAAGGGAGAGCTTCTCTCTCTAGAATTCTAAACTAAAACATGATGAAAACTTAACTATGACTACTCTCCCACATTCCCTTACAGTTCTTGGGTTTAAAAGCATAAAAAATGAGTTGGATTTAGGCCTCCTTGAACTCAGAAATCGCCCCCCAGCGTGTTGCCTTTAATGAGGTCACGCGTTGGTTGTCACGCGTACGCATGGGTCACGCATACGCGTCACTGGCAACATTCCTTATCACGCGTACGCATCGGTCATGCGTACGCGTCGCCTTGACGATTCCTTCCCACGCGCAGCGTCGCTGGTAGATTACCAAAATTCCATTTCTTCATGAATTTTCCATTTTTGTCTGCCTTTTCTTCATTTTAACCTAATCTTTTATTATTATTATTATTATTATTATTATTATTATTATTATTTAATCTTTATTTAATTTCATTCTTTTGGCCGAAGCCATTTAGCAACAAAGGAAAGAAAATGAAACATGACCTTTATGTACATAAACATATATATGTATATGCTATTAAGGAAACCTACGTGTATATATATATATATAAAGCATGACACCCAATTATCTTTGATCTAATTAATCATCATCTATCTCACCCATTCATTTTTTAACATGACCGAATCCAAAGAAGAAAGAAAAAAGAGAAACTGAGTGAAAGAGACACCGTGGTAAGGAAAGAAAACCGTAAAAACCTCCCAAGCTTCCGACCTTGATTTCTTGCGATCTGTAACTCTAATTAAAAATCCAATCCGATAAAAGTGTTTGTATCCTCCTCCTCTACACGTTGGCGTTACTTTTGTACTCTGGTAGAAGCTGACGGTGACATAGCTCCTCTTCTTCTTGAGTTCGGACAATTGGAGTTCTAGGAGGCACACACAATTTTTGACGCTTTCTTCTTCAGTAGCTCGGTCAGAAAATTTTTCCGGAACTTTCATTGATTTTGATTTCATACGGAGATAGGGGATTTCATGTTGAAATTAACTGTTTTAATTTATGAATGCCATGAAAGTCTAGTGGATATTTGCAAATAATTTATGATTGTTTGAAATGACTGAATAATAAGTTTGAATTGCATTTGTGACCGAATATGATGAATATGTATTTAATTTCTTGATTGTTTAGGAATGCTGAGAATTCTGATTGTTGAGTTGGAAAGTCGGTTTGATTTGTTGGTATTGAACTGAGATTTGAAAATGATTTCTGATTTTGAAAATGTTTGAAAAGAGGTTGAGAATGGTTCGGTTGGGACCCGAAAAGGGTGGCAAAGTCCGAGTTTTAGGGGAGATGCTGTCAAAATTTTATTATGAAACTTAAGACTTTATTTAAAATATTTAGAAAAAGGTTGAAATTAAGAAATTGTATTATTTGGCTTTTGATTTATTAAGAAAAGATTTACGTTTAGGTTCGATTTATTAAGAAAGACTTTATGTTTTGAGTTTGATTGTCGTCCTCCCTAAAGTCTCGAGATCTGCCGTGAGATTTATTTAATAAATGATTCTTTTAAAGAGGTTTAAATCTGAAATGGTTTTGAAGTTGAGTTGGAAAAATCATGGTTAAGAAAGAACTGGTTTTTGTATGAAAGAAGAACTTGTTGTAAGTAAAGTCTTTTTGGAGGTTTGGAAAGGTTATAAAGAGAAGTGTTGGTTTTAAATAAAAATTATTTGAATCCGGTTTATTAATTATAGGGACCTCTGCCATAGAAGAGCAGAGAGCAGTGACACAGGTTCGAGGACTCAGTTTGAAACTGCGGGCGATTATTAGCCTTATTTGAGTTAAGCTTATGTGTTGAGTCGCTTTTCTAGAATTTCCTCGCCTTTGTTAGTTAAGATTTTATTTTATACAGAGGGACAAGAGTTGTATCTAAGTTACATTTGAATTCTTTGTATTATGTTTATTATTATTAATAACTACGTGACTAGTATTGCTTGGAGATCTTTGATATATGATTTTAATTAATAGAAACAAAACTTTTTGGCTTTTTCTTAAAAATTGAAACGCGAAGTCGAACTAAAGGCTCAATATTAAATAGTAAATACGGAGAATAGGTTGGTAACACCTCACTTTTGGTACGATCATGACGTGCTAAAAGTTAGGGTGTTACAACAAACATATCAAGGCATCGAATGGAATTAAAGTGAATAAAATTTAGCAATTTTAGGGCCTAAAAAGCATGTTTTCACTCTTAAGCACAAATTAGGAGAAATTCACAAAACCATGCTATTTCATTGAATAAATGTGAGATAAGTTGATAAAATCCCCTAAATTCAACACAAGATAAACCACAAAATTGGGGTTTATCAAACCTCCCCACACTTAAACTAAGCATGTCCTCATGCTAAACCAAGAAAGACAAGAAATGGGGTATGAACATTTATTCAATGCAAATAAACTATATGCACCTATCTATATGAATGCAACTAAATATAAGATGCTTCTACCTACTTGGTTAAAAGTAAATCAATCTCCAAGAACTCATATGAACATGTAGGGCTAAGTACAAACAAACTTGCAAGAAGAAAGCTCGTGAAAGCAGGGAACAAGGAATTGAGCATCGAACCCTCACCGAAAGTGTATCCGCTCTAGTCGCTCAAGTTTATAGGGTTGATTCACTCAATTCTCCTCTAATTATGCTTTCCAAGATTTGTTTTTTATCTAATAATCAACAATTATTCAATGTAGGCATATATTTATCATGAGGACATATTCATAGGTTGTAACGGGGCTAGGTAAAGGTAAGGATATATATATGGCTAAGTGAGCTTAAAATTTGCATCTTTGATTAACCTAAGCTCTCACCAAGCACATATAACAACCTATACAATTCTATACACCACCTAGCTATCCATGATTCCCACTTTTTCTATATACTCATGCATTCTTTTCAATTCACATTCCATATGCATTGTTATTATTACTTTACTTTAGGGCATTTTGGTCCCTTTTCATTGCTTTTCTTTTTTTTCTTTTTCTTTTATATATTTTTTCTTTTTATTTTTCTTTTCCTTTATCATTTTTTTCTTTCACTAAAGTATATACAAACGTATCAATGCATATGGTTTTACATTTTAATGCATGAGTATATACTCAATTCCCAAGATCTTCAATAAAAATACACAAACACACTTTTATCTCACCCAATGTTCTCCAGTTTTTCACACTTAAATGATCCACACTCTCACTAACCTAAGCTAATCAAAGATCCAAATTAAGGACATCTATTGTTTTTCACTTAGGGGTAGTGATGTGCTAAAATTAAGGACAAAAGGGTTTAGCATAGGCTCAAAATTGGCTAATAAAAGTGGATAAAAGGGTAAAGCCATTTGGGTAAGTGAGCTATTTGAAATGAGGGTCTCAATCATATAAATACATGTATACATAGAATAATGGACATAAAGAATCAAACAAATCAAGGATTACAATCATAGAGAGAGAATAATACACACAAGAATGGAAATAAGTGGTTATATGATGTAACCACACAATTGGGCTCAAAACTTACATGCTTATGTGTTCTTAGCTCAAAAACCATGTTCCAAAATTAATTCCTTCAAGCAAGGTCAACACACAAAAAATTTTTTTTTATTCAAATTGGTAGGGTGCCCTAAAACAGTTTTCTTGGAAAAGAAATTATCACTTCAACTAAGTAGTCCTAACAAGAAAAAAGTGGTAAAATATGTACACATTCTAACTATCATGCAATGCAATGACTAACTAACAAAGACGATTAAGAATTGGTGTTAAAAAAGGAAGTAGTTACCCACGGAAGTCGGTCCTCGACCTCCCCACACTTAAAGATTGCACCGTCCTCGGTGCATGCAAAGAAGAGCAAGGTGGATGGGTTGTTATAATTGATGAGCTCCTTCAAAAGATTGTGTGGATGAACTTGTTTGTTGTCTCATTTAGAAGCTTTTTCTTTCCCTTCTTGGTGGCCAGCCTAAAAAGAGAGAAAAAGAAAGAAAATGAAGCCCACAACAAAAATATCAAGGCGAATAGAACATAGGTGGGGGCTAATGTCAAATAAGAGTAAGGTTCTCAACTACATGGTAGCTACAACATGTAAGTGAAAGAGCAATATAAGCAAAGGGCATATCAACTAACACTTGAAGCAAGAGTAAAATCAAAGCATAAGTAAATGGTATGAAGAGAATACTCGGAAGCATCAAGTTCAAATAGGAATTGACACAAACAAGATTAGTAATAAGTATGAGAGCATTTGGTCCCATCCTAACTCAATGATAATGATGCACAAAAACATAGAATAATGAGTTAGGAAGGTCTAAAGCACTAATCTTGTGTGTGGAACGAATATTATAATTAATTCTAAACAAGTCACGAAGCACCAAAACAATGCAAGAAATTCTCAACAATTGAGTATGATAATTCAACACCAATGTTAAAATAAGAAACTTAGAAAAAAAAATAAGAACAAGCGATAAAAATAAAATTAAAATGCAATGAATGAAAGTATGCAAATGTAATAAACAAAAGAAAATGAAAGATGAGAAAAATAAGAAGCGAAAACTTAAAAAGAGGTAGAAGAAGAAATAAAGAGAAGTAAGAAATAAATGATGAGAAAGGTGAGAAGAGAAGAGAAAAGAAGAAAGGGAAGAAAAGAAATGGAAGAAGGGAAGAGAGAAGAAGAAGAAAGAAAGAAGAAGAAAGGAGAAGAAACAGGGCAGAAACTGGGCGCGAAGGCGACGCGCACACTTCGTCCACGCGTACGCGTGGGAAGCAAAAAAAGCCATATGACTCGTGCGCGTCGTCCATGCCTACGCGTGGCCAGTAGAAAAAAGAGTGGACGCATACGCGTGGGGCCAAAATGTGCTTTTTCGCACAAAAGCAGCACCACTTCAGCGCAACTCTCATGTTTTTGTACCAGAAGTTTCAATATCAGCATACGTCGTCGTCCACGCTTACGCGTGGAGCAAGCCCCTTTTTTTTTTAAACAAGCCTAAAAATAAAATTTAATACTCTTCTAACCTATAAACACTCTAAACTAACCGAAATTCAAATTTAACTAAAAATCTTTTAGTTTTTGAAAAAAAATTTCAAAGACAATGCAAACAAAACTTGCACTTCAAGCAAAATACAGTTCAAAAACAACTATTCTAATCAAAACATGAATCTAATAAGCAACCTAGCAATCAATGCAAGATATGCAAAAGTATGAAAAGAAGAAAAACTACCTAACAATGGCAACTCAATTCATTCCGATTATATATACAAGAGAATGGAAAGAGTTTACCATGGTGGGGTGTCTTCCACCAAGCACTTTTAGTTTAAGTTCTTAAGTTGGACAATTGGGAGGCTCCTTGTCAAGGTAGCTTGTGCTTGTACTCTTCCTTGAACTTCCACCAATGCTTGGACTTCAAGTAAGCTCCAAATTTCAGAATCAATGGCACCAAGCTTTGATGAAGTTCCACACAAGCTAAGGGCTCCCGAAGTTGATCTTCACATATTCTCGGATCCCAAATCTTATTTCTACGCACATATTCAAGTTGATCAAGACAATTCCTTTCAGTGGCAAATGATCTGAATTCTCAAGTAAACACTAAATTCTCCTCTTAGATCCATACAATTTATCATTCCTCCAACCATGGGGTCTAAGCCTTGAGGGTTCAACCTTAATGACCCTTGATTTATAATGCCAACCACTAACCATCACGTTTTTGCTCTTAAGGCCACAAAGAGCTCTAGGTTGCCTATTCGTCTCAAGCAAACCATATTCAAGCGGAAAAGTAAAGCTCAAGGATAAGAATTTTATCCACTTGAATGAAAGGATGGATGATGGTAACTTAGGAAGGGGTCATTCCAAATGATCTTGCAAGTTCCACTCCCTTATTCTCTTCCTTAACTACCTCCACCTCTTGGCAAGCTTCTTCAATCTCAATTTCTTGCTCACCAACTTCTTCTACACATCTCTCATTGCTCAAGTCATGTGTTGGAGGTTGTGCACGGTCCTCCTTATCATCAATTTCACACAACAATGAGGAAGGTTCAACAATTTCAAGTGACATATTAGTTGGTGCGGAATCATCATCAATGGTGGAGATTGCTTCTTGTTCAACTTCTTCCAATCTTCCATCTTCCACAATATGCCTAGGAGGTTTCACATTATCCTCCTCAATATTATCTTCAAGTTCCATGGAAGAAGGTTTAACAACTTTCACAAAATCATTAACAACATCACTTGGTGTGAAAGTGTCTTCAAGCTTGGAATCCACCTCTTGCTCAACTTCGCCTAGGTCTTCAACCACTTCTTCTTCTTCAACGATCTCTTCCTCTTCCACTTGTTGCAAGACATACTCCACTTTCTTGTTCTCATTTTGAGATTCTAAAATCTCCTTCATGCTCCTCTCTTCGGTTGATTTTCCACATTCATCCGTGGAATTGCTTTGCTTATTGCATGAGTCCCATGAGTCCAAGGTAGCTTTAATCTTGGCAAGGCTAGCCATAATATCTTCATGCCTCTTGTGGGCTTTCTCTTGCTCCTTTTGACGAATGATTGCTTGAAGCCAATCCACTACAAGAATATGGCCGATTAGCTACCACAAAAAGAGTCGTATAATCATCGCTAATCCGACGTAAAATACAATTTGTGACGGATTAGCTACCGCCTAGCAACTAATTCTTTCCTCGCTAATTACCAGTCGCAGATCAGTGAGGCAAACACAACAGTCGCTAATTCATCAGAAAATTTTTTAGCTACCGAATAAATAGTCGCAAATCCATCACTAAAGTAAAAGCTAATTTCATAGAAGAAATGGACTAAACGGTAGTCGCTAATTAGCGACAAACTCTACTGCAGCAGACTCATCGCTAAATGCAAGCTAACTTCGTAGACAAAATAGAATGATTAGTTGACGCTAATTAGCGAGGAATTTTTCTGAACCTAACTCGTCAAAAGTTGTTCGCTAATATGGTCGCAAATCTGTCACATTTTATAGCAAATCTATAGCTAATCTTTGAAAATCCTTAATCAAATTTGTAGGAATTTTGTCGCTAAACTAAAGCTATTCGAAATAATAAAGTAGAGTTATGAAATAGTCGCTAATTTGCTAGGAAATAATGTGTAGTCAGTTAGTTACAATATTATCGCAAAATGTCATCGCAAATTCCTTTTAAAATAGTAACAAATCGATAGGTATCTCATAAATATTCCAGTCGCAATATAGTCTTTAATTTGTCACCATCATCAATAGCGAGAAGTCGCTAATTTTTCTAGAATATCGACTAGAATTCCAATTTTGTCGTTATACTAAAATAAACATCATATTAGCGAGTAATTTGCTACAAAATAGATAAGATATAGCTTTTGCTTTGCGACAATATTGCCGTTGCCAAGTCGCTCGCTAAATTAAACTTGCAACAACTTAGCGACAAATATATTTCGCCCGCTAATCAGCGACTTGAATTCAGCGAATGAAGTGTGTCAGTTGTTAAACGGTCGCAAATTTCTCGCTACTTAGGTCCTAGGCACTCAATATCCGTATTTCCACTTTAGCGACTAATTAGCAAGGAACACTTCCCTAGCTGAATGATTTATTCGTTGCGACAAGTTAGCGACGACTGTTTTCTGTCGCTATCCTAATTTTGAATTTTTACAATATTAAGCTACAAATTAGCGAGAAACTAGTTGCTCAGTAAAAATAAAAACTTTTGTGACTGATTAGCTAGGAATTTGTCAATCACAAAATGCATTTTAAGTCTTTGTGACAGATTAGCTAGCAACATTGTTCCTCACTAATTAGCTTTTTTGCAGAAAGTTTATTTAGCGACGAACTAGTGTGTGAACTGTTTCTCGCTAATTGTATATCAAACACTTACAATGGAATAGTGACAATAATATCCCTCGCTACTTTACTTTTAATCGATTGAACCCTTAAGTGACTGATTTGCTAGAACATTGTCACTTGCTAATTAATTTGTGACAAATTAGTGAGAAAATTTTTCCCACTCTTTTTTTAGCTACAAAAGTCAATCTGCGAGAAACAAACTTACTCGTGAATCTCTCGCTAATCAGTTGCTTTTCTCAAGTTCGGGTATTTTGTGACCGCTCATTAATTTTGTCTTTAGTGTATGTGTCACTAATTCCTCGCAAGTTAGTGACGGATTAATGACAAAAAATATTTCTCGCAAAAATTCGTCGCTAATTTGTCAAATTCTTGTAGTGATCCATTGCTTCCTTGAGACGATCCATTAGCTCTTGTTCCACTTGACTAACATAAGTAGGATCATATTGCTCTTGGATGGATGGACATAGGTGTTCTTCCATGGAGGGTTGTAGTGGAAAGGAAAATTCTCCTTGTGGTTGAAAGTTCTCATACATGGGAGGTAGTTCCTCTTGGTAATGCTAAGGAGGTGGTGGTTCTTGAGGGTATTGGTGTTGGAATGGGGGAGGCTCTAAGTATGGTGTGTATGGCTCATAAGGTTGTTGGTATGGTGGATATGGGTGAGGCTCATATGGAGGTGGTTGGTGGTATGGGGCTTGTAAGTATGGTGATTGAGGGCTATATTGTGGAGGGGATTAATAGGCATATGGTGGTGGATGTTGATAATCACAAGGGGTCCACTATAACCATTTGATTGGTATGCATCTTGGAATGACTCTTACTCATAGCACATTTGGGAAGGTTGTTGCCAAAAAGGTTGATCAATTCATTGAGACTCCTCCCATCTTTGATTGTTCCATGCTTGATGCATGTTGTCATTGTAATCTCCATCTCCTACAACATAGTTGTAACCACACTCGTAGCCAAAGTGATGAGAATTCATAGTGACAAGAGAAAATAAAAATAAAAGCTAACAAGATATAATGAAAGTAAACTCCTAAAACTAGCAACAACTAACAAAGAAGGAAAAGGCAAACATATTTACAATATCCGCATATACAACAGTCAATAATATAACACCATTACAATTCCCCAGCAACGGCAGCAAAAACTTGATGGGATAATTATTGTCGGTCTAGAATTTCTCAATAGAAAAAGAACTTCATTGTAAGCATAGTTCCAAACCAACTAATAACTCTCAATCAAAGTTTTAATTTGTTTGTCACAAGTACAAACCCCAATAAAAATAAACCGAAGTATTCAAACCTCGGGTCATCTCACAAGGAATTGCAATGAAGTGCTTAATTATTGGCTATGAAGGAACAAGGGGGTTTGATTTGGTAATTAACAAGAAAAGTAAATAACAAGTAAATGACAATTAACTAATAAAAGAAAGAAAAAGAACTTTTGGCTAAGGCATGGGAATTAAGATCACCATCCTTGTCTATAAACATATATTGACAATTATGAGGGACCAACCCATCAAGTCTACTTCTATGCTTGAAGTACGTCAAATAGGCTTGATCAACATCAACCCATAAGTCCCAATCTTACTACTAATTGACTTAGTAATAGATTAGTGTCAATGGGTATCAATTTGACCACTAAGGATTCTCAAATCACTAATTCACTTAGACCCAATGACTCAAGGTCACCCAATTCCCTTAGCCTAGGCCAAGAGTATAGAAAACTACTCTAATATTAGTGGAAACATTTTATCAAATACCTAGAGTGCAATAAAAATAATAAAAGCTATAACTAACATGAGCAAGAAATCAACAATAGCAATTAAGATAAACATAAAAAGACATGAAAACATAAAATTGGATTAAAAGAAATTCAAATCCAACAAGGGTACATGAAGGTAAAAATGGCAACATAAGGAAATTAACAAAAGAAACTAGGAAGATTAAGACAATAGAACAATAAAATGTAAAGAGAGTTGAACTAAAAAAACAAGAATTAAAAGTTGGATCTAAGAAAAATTGACCTCAACTACCCTAAATTCTAGAGAGAAGGGAGAGCTTCTCTCTCTAGAATTCTAAACTAAAACATGATGAAAACTCAACTATGACTACTCCCCCCCACCCCATTCCCTTACAATTCTTGGGTTCAAAAGCATAAGAAATGAGTTGGATTTAGGCCTCCTTGAGCTCAGAAATTGCCTCCAGCGTGTTGCCTTTAATGAGGTCACGCGTTGGTTGTCACGCGTACGCATGGGTCACGCATACACGTCACTGGCAACATTCCTTATCACGTGTATGCGTCAATCACGCGTATGCGTCGCCTTGACGATTCCTTCCCACGCGCAGCATCGCTGGTAAATTACCAAAATCCCATTTCTTCATGAATTTTTTATTTTTGCCTGCCTTTTCTTCATTACTTCAACCCAATCTAATTTTATGATTATTAAAATTTAATTTAATTATGATTTATTTTATTAATTTAAATTATTTACTAAAAAATATTTTGATAAACAAAATTAAATTAATCTTTTATAATTATTATTATTATTATTATTATTATTATTATTATTATTATTATTATTATTATTATTATTATTATTATTATTATTATTATTATTATTATTATTATTATTATTATTATTATTATTATTATTATTATTATTATTATTATTATTATTATTATTATTTAATCTTTATTTAATTTCATTCTTTTGGCCGAAGCCATTTAGCAACAAAGGAAAGAAAATGAAACATGACCTTTATGTACATAAACATATATATATGCTATTAAGGAAACCAAAGGAAAGGAAAGGAATGAAACAAAACGTGGCTGCATGTACGTGTATATATATATATAAAGCATGACACCTAATTATCTTTGATCTAATTAATCATCATCTATCTCACCCATTCATTTTCTAATACATGACCGAATCCAAAGAAGAAAGAAAAAAGAGAAACCGAGTGAGAGAGACACCGTGGTAAGGAAACAAAACCGTAAAAACCTCCCAAGCTTCCGACCTTGATTTCTTGTGATCTGTAACTCTAATTAAAAATCTAATCCGATAAAAGTGTTTATATTCTCCTCCTCTACACGTTGGCGTTACTTTTATCCGGTTGAAGTTGACGGTGACATAGCTCCAGTTCTAGGAGGCACACACAATTTTTGACGTTTTTTTCTTCAGTAGCTCGGTCAGAAAATTTTTTCAAAACTTTCGTTGATTTTGATTTCATACGGAAGTAGGGGATTTCATGTTGAAATTAACTGTTTTAATTTATGAATGCCATGAAAGTCTAGTGGATATTTGCAAATAATTTATGATTGTTTGAAATGACTGAATGATAAGTTTGAATTGCATTTGTGACTGAATGTGATGAATATGTATTTAATTTCTTGATTGTTTAGGAATGTTGAGAATTCTGATTGTTGAGTTGGAAAGTTGGTTTGATTTGTTGGTATTGAACTGAGATTTGAAAATGATTTCTGATTTTGAAAATGTTTGAAAAGAGGTTGAGAATGGTTCGGTTGGGACCCGAAAAGGGTGGCAAAGTCCGAGTTTTAGGGGAGATGATGTCGAAATTTTATTATGAAACTTAAGACTTTATTTGAAATATTTAGAAAAAGGTTGAAATTGAGAGATTGTATTATTTGGCTTTTGATTTATTAAGAAAAGATTTACGTTTTGGTTCGATTTATTAAGAAAGACTTTATGTTTTGAGTTTGATTGTCGTCCTCCCTAAAGTCTCGAGACCTGCCGTGAGATTTATTTAATAAATGATTCTTTTAAAGAGGTTTAAATCTGAAATGGTTTTGAAGTTGAGTTGGGAAAATCATGGTTAAGAAAGAACTAGTTTTTGTATGAAAGAAGAACTTGTTGTAAGTAAAGTTGTTTTGGAGGTTTGGAAAGGTTATAAAGAGAGGTGTTGGTTTTAAATAAAAATTATTTGAATCCGGTTTATTAAGTATAGGGACCTCTGTCATGCCATAGAAGAGCAGAGAGCAGTGACACAGGTTCGAGGACTCAGTTTGAAGCTGTGGGCGATTATTAGCCTTATTTGAGTTAAGCTTATGTGTTGAGTCGCTTTTCTAGAATTCCCTCGCCTTTGTTAGTTAAGATTTTATTTTATACAGAGGGACAAGAGTTGTATCTAAGTTACATTTGAATTCTTTGTATTATGTTTATTATTATTAATAACTACGTGACTAGTATTGCTTGGAGATCTTTGATATATGATTTTAATTAATAGAAACAAAACTTTTCGACTTTTTCTTAAGAATTGAAACGCGAAGTCGAACTAAAGGCTCAGTATTAAATAGTAAATACGGAGAACAGGTCGGTAACGCCTCACTTTTGGTACGATCATGACGTGCTAAAAGTTAGGGTGTTACAACAAACATATCAAGGCATTGAATGGAATTAAAGTGAATAAAATTTAGCAATTTTAGGGCCTAAAAAGCATTTTTTCACTCTTAAGCACAAATTAGGAGAAATTCACAAAATCATGCTATTTCATTGAATAAATGTGAGATAAGTTGATAAAATCCCCAAAATTCAACACAAGATAAACCACAAAATTGGGGTTTATCAAACCTCCCCACACTTAAATTAAGCATGTCCTCATGCTAAACCAAAAAAGATAAGAAATGAGGTATGAACATTTATTCAATGCAAATAAACTATATGCACCTATCTATATGAATGCAACTAAATGTAAGATGCTTCTACCTACTTGGTTAAAAGTAAATCAATCTCCAAGAACTCATATGAACATGTAGGGCTAACATAGTATAATTCGTGCATTCCACCAATTCAAATATCAAAATCAAGTACAAACAAACTTGCAAGAAGAAAGCTCGTGAAAGCAGGGAACAAGGAATTGAGCATCGAACCCTCACCGAAAGTGTATCCGCTCTAGTCGCTCAAGTTTATAGGGTTGATTCACTCAATTCTTTTCTAATTATGCTTTCCAAGATTTGTTTTTTATCTAATAATCAACAATTATTCAATGTAGGCATACATTTATCATGAGGACATATTCATAGGTTGTAATAGGACTAGGTAAAGGTAAGGATATATATATGGCTAAGTGAACTTGAAATTTGCATCTTTGATTAACCTAAGCTCTCACCAAGCACATATAACAACCTATACAATTCTATACACCACCTAGCTACCCATGATTCCCACTTTTTCTACATACTCATGCATTCTTTTCAATTCACATTCCATATGCATTGTCGTTATTACTTTACTTTGGGGCATTTTGGTCCCTTTTCATTGCTTTTCTTTTTATTTTTCTTTTTCTTTTATATATTTTTTCTTTTTATTTTTCTTTTCCTTTATCATTTTTTTCTTTCACTAAAGTATATACAAACGTATCAATGCATATGGTTTTACATTTTAATGCATGAGTATGTACTCAATTCCCAAGATCTTCAATAAAAATACACAAACACACTTTTATCTCGCCCAATGTTCTCCAGTTTTTCACACTTAAATGATCCACACTCTCACTAACCTAAGCTAATCAAAGATCCAAATTAAGGACATTTATTGTTTTTCACTTAGGGGTAGTGATGTGCTAAAATTAAGGACAAAAGGGTTTAGCATAGGCTCAAAATTGGCTAATAAAGGTGGATAAAAGGTAAGGCCATTTGGGTAAGTGAGCTATTTGAAATGAGGGCCTCAATCATATAAATACATGTATACATAGAATAATAGACATAAAGAATCAAACAAATCAAGGATTACAATCATAGAGAGAGAATAATACACATAAAAATGGAAATAAGTGGTTATATGATGTAACCATACAATTGGGCTCAAAACTCACATGCTTATGTGTTCTTAGCTCAAAATCATGTTCCAAAATTAATTCCTTCAAGCAAGGTCAACACACACAAAAAAAATTTATTCAAATTGGTAGGGTGCCCTAAAACAGTTTTTTTGGAAAAGAAATCATCACTTCAACTAAGTAGTCCTAACAAGAAAAAAGTGGTAAAATATGTACACATTCTAACTATCATGCAATCTATCATGCAATGCAATGACTAGCTAACAAAGACGATTAAGAATTGGTGTTGAAAAAGGAAGTAGTTACCCACGGAAGTTGGTCCTCGACCTCCCCACACTTAAAGATTGTACCATCCTCGGTGCCTGCAAAGAAGAGTAAGGTGGATGGGTTGTTACAACTGATGAGCTCCTTCAAAAGATTGTGTGGATGAACTTATTTGTTGTCTCATTTAGAAGCTTTTTCTTTCCCTTCTTGGTGGCCAGCCTAAAAGGAGAGAAAAAGAAAGAAAATGAAGCCCACAACAAAAATATCAAGGCGAATAGAGTATAGGTGGGGGCTAATGTCAAATAAGAGTAAGGTTCTCAACTACATGGTAGCTACAACATGTAAGTGAGAGAGCAATATAAGCAAAGGGCATATCAACTAACACTTGATGCAAGAGTAAAATCAAAGCATAAGTAAATGGTATGAAGAGAATACTCGGAAGCATCAAGTTCAAATAGGAATTGACACAAACAAGATTAGTGATAAGCATGAGAGCATTTGGTCCCATCCTAACTCAATGATAATGATGCACAAAAACATAGAATAATGAGTTAGGAAGGACTAAAGCACTAATCTTGTGTGTGGAACGAATATTATAATTAATGCTAAACAAGTCACGAAGCACCAAAACAATGCAAGAAATTCTCAACAATTGAGTATGATAATTCAACACCAATGTTAAAATAAGAAACTTAGAAAAGAAAATAAGAACAAGCTATAAAAACAAAATTAAAATGCAATGAATGAAAGTATGCAAATGTAATAAACAAAAGAAAATGAAAGATGAGAAAAATAAGAAGCGAAAACTTAAAAAGAGGTAGAAGAAGAAATAAAGAGAAGTAAGAAAGAAATGATGAGAAAGGTGAGAAGAGAAGAGAAAAGAAGAAAGGGAAGAAAAGAAATGGAAGAAGGGAAGAGAGAAGAAGAAGAAAGAAAGAAGAAGAAACGAGAAGAAACAGGTCAGAAACAGGGCGCGAAGGCGACGCGCACACTTCGTCCACGCGTACGCGTGGGAAGCAAAAAAAACCATATGACTCGTGCGCGTCGTCCACGCCTACGCGTGGCCAGTAGAAAAAAGAGGGGACGCATATGCGCGCGGCCAAAATTTGCTTTTTCGCACAAAAGCAGCACCACTCCAGCGCAACTCTCATGTTTTTGTACCAGAAGTTTCAATATCAGCATACGTCATCGTCCACGCTTACGCGTGGAGCAAGCCCCTTTTTTTTTTAAACAAGCCTAAAAAAAGAATTTAATACTCTTCTAACCTATAAACACTCTAAACTAACCGAAATTAAAATTTAACTAAAAATCTTTTAGTTTTTGAAAAAAATCTTTCAAAGACAATGCAAACAAAACTTGCACTTCAAGCAAAATGCAGTTCAAAAATAACTATTCTAATCAAAACATGAATCTAATAAGCAACCTAGCAATCAATGCAAGATATGAAAAAGTATGAAAAGAAGAAAAACTACCTAACAATGGCAACTCAATTCATTCTCATTATATATACAAGAGAATGGAAAGAGTTTACCATGGTGGGGTGTCTCCCACCTAGCACTTTTAGTTTAAGTTCTTAAGTTGGATAATTGGGAGGCTCCTTGTCAAGGTAGCTTGTGCTTGCACTCTTCCTTGAACTTCCACCAATGCTTGGACTTCAAGTAAGCTCCAAATTTCAGAATCAATGGCACCAAGCTTTGATGAAGTTCCACACAAGCTAAGGGCTCCCAAAGTTGATCTTCACATATTCTCGGATCCCAAATCTTATTTCTACACATATATTCAAGTTGATCAAGACAATTCCTTTCAGTAGCAAATGATCCGAATTCTCAAGTAAACACTAAATTCTCCTCTTAGATCCATACAATTTATCATTCCTCCAACCATGGGGTCTAAGCCTCGAGGGTTCAACCTTAATGACCCTTGATTTATAATGCCAACCACTAACCATCACCCTTTTTCTCTTAAGGCCACAAAGAGCTCTAGGTTGCCTATCCGTCTCAAGCAAACCATATTCAAGCGGGAAAGTAAAGCTCAAGAATAAGAATTTTATCCACCTGAATGAAAGGATGGATGATGGTAACTTAGGAAGGGGTGATTCCAATAATCTTGCAAGTTCCACTCCCTTATGCTCTTCCTTAACTACCTCCACCTCTTGGCAAGCTTCTTCAATCTCAATTCCTTGCTCACCAACTTCTTCTACACATCTCTCATTGCTCAAGTCATGTGTTGGAGGTTGTGCACGGTCCTCCTTATCATTAATTTCACACAACAATGAGGAAGGTTCAACAATTTCAAGTGACATATTAGTTGGTGCGGAATCATCTTCAATGGTGGAGATTGCTTCTTGCTCAACTTCTTCAAATCTTCCATCTTCCAGAATATGCCTAGGAGGTTTCACATTATCCTCCTGAACATTATCTTCAAGTTCAATGGAAGAAGATTCAACAACTTCCCCAAAATCATTAACAACATCACTTGGTGTGGAAGTGTCTTCAAGCTTGGAATCCACCTCTTGCTCAACTTCGCCTAGGTCTTCAACCACTTCTTCTTCTTTAACGATCTCTTCCTCTTCCACTTGTTGCAAGACATACTCCACTTTCTTGTTCTCATTTTGAGATTCTAAAATCTCCTTCATGCTCCTCTCTTCGGTTGATTTTCCACATTCATCCGTGGAATTACTTTGCTTATTGCATGAGTCCCATGAGTCCAAGGTAGCTTTAATCTTGGCAAGGCTAGCCATAATATCTTCATGCCTCTTTTGGGCTTTATCTTGCTCCTTTTGACGAATAATTGCTTGAAGCCAATCCACTACAAGAATATGGCCAATTAGCTACCACAAAAAGAGTCGTAAAATCATCGCTAATCCGACGTAAAATACAATTTGTGACGGATTAGCTACCGCCTAGCAACTAATGCTTTCCTCGCTAATTACAAGTCGCATATCAGTGAGGCAAACACAACAGTCGCTAATTCATCGGAAAATTTTTTAGCTACCGAATAGATAGTCGCAAATCCATCACTAAAGTAAAAGCTAATTTCATAGAAGAAATGGACTAAACGGTAGTCGCTAATTAGTGACAAAATCTACTGCAGTAGAATCATCGCTAAATGCAAGCTAACTTTGTAGACAAAATAGAATGATTAGTTGACGCTAATTAGCGAGGAATTTTTCTGAACCTAACTCGTCAAAAGTTGTCCGTATGGTCGCAAATCTGTCACATTTTGTAGCAAATCTATAGCTAATCTTTGAAAATCCTTAATCAAATTTGTAGGAATTTTGTCGCTAAACTAAAGCTATTCGAAATGATAAAGTAGAGTTATGAAATAGTCGCTAATTTGCTAGGAAATAATGTGTAGTCAGTTAGTTACAATACTATCGCAAAATGTCATCACAAATTTCTTTTAAAATAGTAACAAATCGATAGGTATCTCATAAATATTTCAGTCGCAATATAGTCTTTAATTTGTCACCATCATCAACAGCGAGTATGTCGCTAATTTTTCTAGAATATCGGCTAGAATTCCAATTTTGTCGTTATACTAAAATAAACATCATATTAGCGAGTAATTTGCTACAAAATAGATAGGATATAGCTTTTGCTTTGCGACAATATTGCCGTTGCCAAGTCGCTCGCTAAATTAAACTTGCGACAACTTAGCGACAAATATATTTCGCCCGCTAATCAGCGACTTGAATTCAGCAAATGAAGTGTGTCAGTTGTTAAACGGTTGCAAATTTCTCGCTACTTAGGTCCTAGGCACTCAATATCTGTATTTCCACTTTAGCGACTAATTAGCAAGGAACACTTCCCTAGCTGAATGATTTATTCGTTGTGACAAGTTAGCAACGACTGTTTTCTGTCGCTATCCTAATTTTGAATTTTTACAATATTAAGCTACAAATTAGCGAGAAACTAGTTGCTCAGTAAAAATAAAAACTTTTGTGACTGATTAGCTAGGAATTTGTTAATCGCAAAATGCATTTTAAGTCTTTGTGACGGATTAGCTAGTAACATTATTCCTCACTAATTAGCCTTTTTGCAGAAAGTTTATTTAGCGACGAACTAGTGTGTGAACTGTTTCTCACTGATTGTATATCAAACACTTGCAACGGAATAGTGACAATAATATCCCTCGCTACTTTACTTTTATTCGATTGAACCCTTAAGTGACTAATTTGCTAGAACATTGTCACTTGCTAACTAATTTGTGACAAATTAGTGAGGAAATTTTTCTCGTTCTTTTTTTAGCTACAAAAGTCAATCTGCGAGAAACAAACTTACTCGTGAATCTCTCGCTAATCAGTTGCTTTTCTCAAGTTTGGGTATTTTGTGACCGCTCATTAATTTTGTCGTTAGTGTATGTGTCACTAATTCCTCGCAAGTTAGTGACAAAAAAAAATATTTTTCGCAAAAATTCGTCGCTAATTTGTCAAATTCTTGTAGTGATCCATTGCTTTCTTGAGACGATCCATTAGCTCTTGTTCCACTTGACTAACATAAGTAGGATTATATTGCTCTTGGATGGTTGGACATAGGTGTTCTTCTATGGAGGGTTGTGGTGGAAAGGGAAATTCTTCTTGTGGTTGAAAGTTCTCATACATGGGAGGTGGTTCCTCTTGGTAATGCTAAGGAGGTGGTAGTTCTTGAGGGTATTGGTGTTAGAATGGTGGTGGCTCTAAGTATGGTGTGTATGGCTCATATGGTTGTTGGTATGGTGGATATGGGTGAGGCTCATATGGAGGTGGTTGGTGGTATGGGGCTTGTAAGTATGGTGATTGAGGGCTATATTATGGAGGGGATTAATAGGCATATGGTGGTGGATGTTGATAATCACAAGGGGGTCCACTATAGCCATTTGATTGGTATGCATCTTGGAATGACTCTTACTCATAGCACATTTGGGAAGGTTGTTGCCAAAAAGGTTGATCAATTCCTTGAGGCTCCTCCCATCTTTGATTATTCCATGCTTGATGCATGTTGTCATTGTAATCTCCATCTCCTACAACATAGTTGTAACCACACTCGTAGCCAAAGTGATGAGAATTCATAGTGACAAGAGAAAATAAAAATAAAAGCTAATAAGATATAATGAAAGTAAACTCCTAAAACTAGCAACAACTAACAAAGAAGGAAAAGGCAAACATATTTACAATATCCACATATACAATAGTCAATAATATAACACCATTGCAGTTCCCCAGCAACGGCACCAAAAAGTTGATGGGATAATTATTGTCGGTCTAGAATTTCTCAATAGAAAAAGAACTTCATTGTAAGCATAGTTCCAAACCAACTAATAACTCTCAATCAAAGTTTTAATTTGTTTGTCACAAGTACACCCCAATAAAAATAAACCGAAGTATTCAAACCTCGGGTCGTCTCACAAGGAATTGCAATGAAGTGCTTAATTATTGGCTATGAAGGAACAAGGGGGGTTTGATTTGGTAATTAACAAGAAAAGTAAATAACAAGAAAGTAAATGACAATTAACTAATAAAAGAAAGAAAAAGAACTTTTGGCTAAGGCATGGGAATTAAGATCACCATCCTTGTCTATAAACATATATTGACAATTATGAGGGACCAACCCATCAAGTCTACTTCTATGCTTGAAGTACGTCAAATAGGCTTGATCAACATCAACCCATAAGTCCCAATCTTACTACTAATTGACTTAGTAATAGATTAGTGTCAATGGGTATCAATTTTACCATTAAGGGTTCTCAAACCACTAATTCACTTAGACCCAATGACTCAAAGTCACCCAATTCCCTTAGCCTAGGCCAAGAGTATAGAAAACTACTCTAATACTAGTGGAAAAATTTTATCAAACACCTAGAGTGCAATAAAAGTAAACATCACAGAATGCAAGAATTAATAAAAGCTATAACTAACATGAGCAAGAAATCAACAATAGCAATTAAGATAAACATAAAAAGACATGGAAACATAAAATTGCATTAAAAGAAATTCAAATCCAACAAGGGTTCATGAAGGTAAAAATGGCAACATAAGGAAATTAACAAAAGAAACGAGGAAGATTAAGACAATAGAACAATAAAATGTAAAGAGAGTTGAACTAAAAAAACAAGAATTAAAAGTTGGATCTAAGAAAAATTGACCTCAACTACCCTAAATTCTAGAGAGAAGGGAGAGCTTCTCTCTCTAGAATTCTAAACTAAAACATGATGAAAACTCAACTATGACTACTCCCCCTCCCCATTCCCTTACAATTCTTGGGTTCAAAAGCATAAGAAATGAGTTGGATTTGGTCCTCCTTGAACTCAAAAATTGGCTCCAGCGTGTTGCCTTTAATGAGGTCACGAGCCGCTTGTCACGTGTACGTATGGGTCACGCATACGCGTCACTGGCAACATTCCTTATCACGCGTATGCGTCAGTCAAGCGTACGCATCGCCTTGACGATTCGCGTGGGCCACGTACACGCATCGCTGGTAGATTACCAAAATCCTATTTATTCATGAATTCTCCATTTTTGCATGCTTTTTCTTCATTTCTTCAACCTAATCTTTGCCTTCTAGACCTGAAATCACTTAACAAACATATCAAGGCATCAAATGGAATTAAAGTGAATAGAATTTAGCAATTTTAGGGCCTAAAAATCATATTTTCACTCTTAAGCACAAATTAGGAAAAATTCACAAAACCATGCTATTTTATTGAATAAATGTGAGATAAGTTGATAAAAGTCCCAAAATTCAACACAAGATAAACTACAAAATTGGGGTTTATCAAAGCGCTTCCAGTTTTTTTATTATGGAATTGGTGAATGTGCCTGGTTATTGGTTATTGTTTAGTAGATTTAGGTTTGATTGTCTGGAAGTATTTCATGTTTCCGGATTATAGAATTACTGAAAGTGCCTGGTTAATTTTTCTTATTTCCTGATATTGTAATTGCTGAAAGTGCCTGGTTATTGATTCTTGTTCAGTGCATTTAGGTTTAATTGCTTGAAAGTATTTCCTGTTTCCTGAAAGTTGTTATTTTTGAAAGTGCCTAGTTATTGATTCTTGTTTATGGAATTGCCATATTGTTGTGTTTGTGGATTGTTGATAGGTTTGTGCCGAACAACAACACATATACTCAGGAGATGACCAATGTCATCAAGCTTATGTATGACCATCCCTGGCCTAGCTACAAGAAGATCTCCGCTGAGACCAGAGAGCGATGATTTTAGAAATGGGTGGTAATTATTTTTTTTTTAGTTTCAAAGCTTTTTAGCTAGTTTATTGATGTATGAGCATCTTTCCCTCATTTTCTGTTTATTTTAAGTTTGAATTTATTGAGTTTAAATATATTTTAGTGTTAAAAACCTCTTTGGATGCTACTTTGAGTTATTTTAGTGTTTTAATTATTTCAGGTGAAATCTGGATCTGTTTGGCAGAGTTTATGTGCAAGAAATGGGAAGAATTGAAAGTTACCAAGCTGGCACTAAACACGTACCTGGGCGTTTAGCGCCAGCAAGCCAACATTGAAAGGAAGTGTTCTGTCCCCTTTAGGCGCTTAACGGTGAAGCTGGCGTTTAGCGCCAGGCAATGAGGATCCACCTTCACTCATGGAGCATCTTTAGTTGGACTTAGCTTTTAATTGCTATCTTTTATCTTATTTTAGTTATTTCTAATTACAAACAAAATCTTTTAGGTTTAAACTTTATTATTTTATTTTAGTTTGAAATCAAATTAGGTTAGACATAAAAGGGAAAAGATTCACCCTTAGAGGGTATCTTCTCACTTCTGCAATTTCACATTTTCTGAACCCTAGTTTTCTCTCTAAAGCATGAGCCACTAAACCTCCTTGGTTAAGGTTAAAAGCTCTATTTATTTCTAAGGATTAAGACTATTACTATTCTTTTTTAATTAATGTATTGATTCAGTTTCAAGGATTACTTTTGTTCTTCATAAACCTTTTTTCTATATGCGTTCTTGTGATTCTTGGAAGAGATATCTCACCTGAATAACAACTTGAAAGTAAATTCCTCCTAAATCGTTAATTACTTGAACTAATCGGGATACGTGACATATAATCCTCTTAGCTTCGAGTAATTAGGGTTTTTGTGGCCATAAACTAGAGTTGAACTTAACCCTCTAATCGAAATTAAGTGACCAAGACATTGGCGGTTAACTAGGTTAGAGGAGACTAAATCACTAAGACATTAGGGTTTAGTCACTGATAGTTTGCCATAAAATGAATCTTACATGATTAAATTAGTTAGTAAGAAAACTTAATCCAGAAGAATAACCATCTCTGATACCTTAACTACCTTCTCACATATGTTTCACACCATTCTCACTGTTTGCGTTCTCTACTCTCTGAACTACTATTTAATGCTTTTAAACACTCAAAACATCACTTTCTGCTTGTCTGACTAAGGAATCATTCAACCATTGTTGTTCAGTCCATCAATCTTCATGGGATCGACCCTCACTAACCTGAGGTACTACTTGGTACGATCCAGTGCACTTGCTGGTTAGTTTGTAGTTTTGAAATACCGCACCAAGTTTTTGGTGCCATTTCTAGGGATTGACTGTGATTGACAACTAACCGTTATCTGATTACTTAGATTAGGCATTTTTCTTTAGTTTTGTTTGTTTATTTTTCTTTTAATTCTCGAATTAGATTCAGTTTGTTTTTTTTTTATTAATTTCAGAAGTTAAGTTTGGTGCCTGATGAGCGGATAATTTATACCCTTTTTGGCATTGTGTTTAGGTAGTTTTTAGTATATTTTATTTACTTTTTATTCTATTTTTATTAGTTTTTATTCAAAAATAAATTTTCTAGACTTTACTATGATTTTTGTATTTTTCTGTATATTCAGGTATTTTCTGGCTGAAATTGAGGGACCTGAGCTAAAATCTGATTCAGAGGCTGAGAAAGGACTGCAGATACTATTGGATTCTGACCCTCCTTTACTCGAAGTGGATTTTCTGGAGCTACAGAAGCCCAATTGGCACGCTCTCAATTGCGTTGGAAATTAGACATCTTGAGCTTTCCAGAAATATATAATAGTCCATACTTTGTCCTAGATTTGATGGCCCAAAATGGCGTTTAAAGCCAGCCTAAAAGTTTCTGGCGTAAAACGCCAGAGCTGGCACCTGTTTCGGCGTTAAACGCCTATTTTGGCACCCAGGGTGGCGTTTAACGCCAACTTGGAGTATATGAACGTGTAAGCTTGAAAGCTCAGCCCAAACACTCACCAAGTGGGTCCCGGAAGTGGATTTCGGTACTATCTACACTTAGTTACTCATTTTCTATAAACCTAAGTTACTAGTCTAGTATAAAAACTATTTTTAGAGATTCATTTTGTAACTTATGACATTTTACATTGGATATTGTATCTTCTACGGCATGATTCTCTAAACCCCATAGGTGGGGGTGAGGAGCTCTGCTGTGTTTCAATGGATTAATGCAATTACTACTGTTTTCTATTCAATCACGCTTGATTCTATTCTAAGATACTCACTCATACTTCAATATGGAGAATATGATGATCCATGACACTCATCATTATCCTCAACTCTATGAGCGCGTGCCTGACAATCACTCCGTTCTATCTGAGCTCAATGTAGTCATTAGGCGACAGCTTGAGTGCGTATCTCTTGGGTTTCTGATCCACGGACTGAGTCCGGAGGTTAGAATCTTCGTGGTATAGGCTAGAACCAATTGGCAGCATTCCTGGGATCCGAAAAGTCTAAACCTTGTCTGTGGTATTCCGAGTAGGATCTGGGAGGGGATGACTGTGACAAGCTTCAAACCTGCGAATGTTGGGCGCAGTGACAGTGTGCAAAAGGAAAAGGGTCCTATTCCGACGCTAGTGGGAACCGATAGATGATTAGCCGTGTGGTAGCTGTACATGGTATTTTTCATCCGAGACGAGAAATCTGACAGTTGATTAGCTGTGCAGAGATCGTACCTGGTATTTTTCATCCGAGAGGATCATAAAGCTTGCCATTGAAGGAAGCCATGCGTGTTTGGAGAAGAAGACAGTAGGAAAGCAGAGATTCAGACGACAGAGCATCTCCGGAACCTCAGTCTGTTTCTCATTACTGAATTACAAGTACTATTTATTTCATGTTATTTATTTTTCATAAATACAATCACTCTTATCATTAATCTCCTGACTAAGATTTACAAAATAACCATAGCTTGCTTCAAGCCAACAATCTCCGTGGGATCGACCCTTACTCACGTAAGGTATTACTTGGACGACCCAGTGCACTTGCTGGTTAGTTGTGTGGAGTTGTGAAAAGTGTAATCACAATTTCGTGCACCAGTGCCCCCGTAATAATTTTTCTTTTTTAAAATTTTTCGAAATTGTTAGTTCACTCTTTCTTATTTATTTTCAAAATTTTTAGATTAATTTCTTGTGTTATTTAATGTTATTTCTCTTACACCAGATACCTCACTGAGAATTCTCTGCACTCTGATGTAGAGATTTCCATCTTTTCCTTTTTTTCTGTTGTTTATGAGCAGGAACAAGGACAAAGAACCCCTTTTTTACTTTGACCCTAAGATTGAGAGGAATGCAAGAAGATATTTACAATAGGCTAGAGCTTACAGAGCTGCTAAAAGTCTCAGGGATAACTCTCAGAAAGAAGCTGAAGAGTTCATTATGGGGGGTAGGGTAACTCTAACAACAATGCAATCAATCCAAATGTTATTAATCAGAATACAAATGGGAAATCTAGGAGGACTCTTGGCTCTTACACTGCTCCTAGCCCAGATTTCTATGGGAACAACATTGTTGTACCTCCTGTTGCTGCAAACAACTTCGAGCTGAAGCCTCAGTTGATCTCTCTAGTGCAGCAAAACTGCCAGTTTCACGGTCTCCCGCAGGAAGATCCCAACCTATTCATATCTAACAGATCTGTGATACTGTGAAGACTAACGGGGTGAGCCCTGATGTCTACGAGCTACTTCTCTTCCCATTTGCTGTGAGGGATAGAGCAAAGCAGTGGCTTGATACTCAACCCAAGGAGAGCTTGGACACCTATGATAAGGTGGTTAACAGGTTTTTGACCAAGTTCTTTCCTCCTCAAAAGCTGATTAAGCTGAGGACAGATGTTTAGACCTTCAGGCAGAGAGAGAGAGAGAGAGAGAGAGAGAGAGAGAGAGTCTCTCTATAAAGCATGGAAAAGATACAAGCAGATGCTCAGGAAGTATCCTCCTGACATGTTCTCAGACTGGATTCAGGTGCAGATACTCTATTATGGGGACTCTGAAATCGGAAGGATGTCTTTGGATAATTCTGCAGGAGGGTCACTCCACATGAAAAATACCCCTGATGAGGCCATGGAGTTAATTGAGATGGTTGCTAATAACCAATATTTGTACTCTTCTGAGAGGACCTCTGTGAAGAAGGAAGTCATGGAGTTACATACAATGGATGCTATTCTCGCCCAGAATAAGGCTATGTCTCAGCAAATTAGTGTTATTGCACAACACTTGAGTGGAATGCAGGTCTTAGCCATTAGTACTCAAGACTCTTTTCATGATATGAGCGGTGGCTTCCCTCAAGGTGAGATTATGACTATGGCCAGTTTACTCCTGAGCAGGTTAATTTCATGGGCAACTCCTCCAGAAATCCCAATAATGATCCCTATGCTAAGACATTTAATTAGAGATGGAGAAATCACCCCAACTTTGGGTGGAGAGACGAATCTCAGAGGCAACCAAATTTCAATAATTCTCAGGGCGGTTTAAATCAGAATAATTTCAACAACCGTCAATTTCAAGCTCTCATCCACAACAAGTGTCCACTCAGTCTCAGAGTACTCCTGACTTAGCCTCTATAGTTGCTGAACTCTCCAAGAGCACTGACAGTTTTATGCAGGAGACTAGAGCTTCACTTCGGAACTTAGAGGTACAAGTGGGTCAGTTGAGTAAGCAAATACCTGAGAGATCTTCTAACAATCTTCCTAGTGACACAGTGCCTAATCCAAGAGAAGAGTGCAAGGCCGTTACAGTGGCAATTGAACCAGAGACGGTGGAGGAAGTACAAGTTACTAAGGGGTCAGAGAAACTAGAAAAGACTACAGGTACCAAGGTACACACCCAGAAGCTCCAAAAGGAGTCCAAGGACGAGCAATTCTCACGGTTCTTGAAAGTTTTTAGGAAGTTATAAATCAATATTCCTTTTGCTGAGGTTCTGGAGCAGATGCCTCCCTATCTTAAGTTCATGAAGAGCTTCCTTTCTAAGAAGAAGACCTTAAAGGGAGACAAGATAGTGGTCCTAATCAAGGAATGCAGTGCAATAATTTAGAGCAAGTTGCCAAGAAAGATGCCAGATCCTGGGAGCTTTCAGATCTCTTGTACTATTGGGAACATCACTTTTGGCAGAGCCCTATGTGATCTTGGTGCAAGAATTAATCTAATGCCCTTGTTCATGATGAAAAAGCTACAAATCTAAGAGGCACAACCAACAAGGATAGCATTACAAATAGCAAAAAAAATCCCTGAAATTGGCACATGGAATAGTGGAGAATGTCTTGGTCAAGGTTGGAGGACTTTTCCTCCCTGCAGACTTTTTAATCCTTGACATGGGGGAAGATGAGAATGACTTCATAATCCTAGGAAGACCATTTTTGGTCACTGAGCGAGCTCTGATTGATGTGGAGCAAGGTGAATTGGTTCTGTGGATGCGTGAGGATTACTTGGTATTCAAGGTTTTTAGATCCTCCCATCACTTTGGTGATAGAGGCACTTACATGAAGAGTGAACTCTGTAATCCAAGTCTTCAAGGAGTCCTGACTGAAGAAGAGCAGAGTTCACAGCTCAAACCTCCTTTGGTAGGAACCAATACAATTCTTCCTAACATCAAACCTAAGTTTGGTGTTGGGTGTGCATCCTCCACCAAGGAGGGAGATCCTAAGAGGAAGGTACCAAAGGGTTAGAGGAACAAAAAGATTTCCACCGATGATTTCTCACCAGGAATGAAGGTGGTATTTACTAAAAGTTCAATTCTGCCTCATACAGTGAACATGATCCTATCTCTTGAGCATATTGAGTTAATCCATGAAAGTACAGGAAAGAAGTTCATAGTGAAAGGTGAAGAGCTAAGGGCTTATGATTACCCCCTGCCTATTGGATCCTTGAGTATCCGTTGATTTTTCTTTTAGTTTATATTCAGTGGTATTTGAATTCCTTTTGTTTATTTATTATTATTCTCAGTTTTTCTTGGTTTTATGATGATGGTCATGCAAATTGTGTAGAACAGGGACAGGCTGGAGGTGAAACAGAACACCCTAGAGAGCATGCCACTCGAGTGTGCTGGCACTAAACGCCAATTTGGGCGTTCAACGCCCGAGTTTGCATGCAGAAGTTGGCGCTAAACGCCAGGGAGGTGATGAGCGTAGCAGATGAGTTGTTGTATTTTCTAATAATTTCAGGTAATTTCTGGCTAAAATTGAGGAGTTTTGGCAAAGTCCGATTCAAAGGCAAGGAAAGCGTAGCAGATGCTATCAGATTCTGATCTCCATGCACTCAAACAAGCATTTTTGGAGCTAAAGAGGTCCAAATGATGTTCTCTCAACGGCGTTGGAAAGCTAACTTCCAGAGCTTTTCAGTAATATATAATGGTTAATACTTTGTTTCGATGGAGCCTGTCTATATTAGGCGTTGAACACCCAAGAACTATCCCCTTTTTGGCGTTCAACGCCCCAAAGGAACTCAAGCCAGCGTTGAACGCCCAAACACCCCCCCCTTTGGGGTGTTCAACACCCCCTAAGAAGCATAAGGCAGCATGGATCAACCCCCTAATGGGAGTTCAACACCCATCCCTCAAGTTGGACGCTAAGCTCAGCCCAAGTACTCAACCAAACTGGGTCCAATAGTGGACTTTCGCACCTTTAGTCTAGTCTATCATACTTTTGTACTTCTTAGTTATTAGGTTATTATATATAGAGAAAAGATCACCACTGTTAGGGATCTTTGCCCCTTTGCACGTTTTACTATTACTTTCTGTAAGCTATGAGCTGCTAAACCTCCTAAGTTAGGGTTAGGAGCTCTGCTGATTCTCATGGATTAATAATATTACTGTTTCTATTCAATATGTCTGATTCTATTCTCTTATGCATTCTCGTTTTTCATCTCATGAATTGAGGATGAACCGTGACATTCATCCTTGTTCTACCTGGGTTCCGTGCGAGTCCTGACCCGAATAGCATTGAGCTAAAAATAGAGATTGCATTGCGGATTCCAAGAGCGTACCTGGGCAACTTTGGATATGTGACATAAAATCCCGTTGATTATGGGTTACTGAGGTCTCTGTGGCGTTAAGGCTAGATTCAGAGAAGCAGCATTTCCTAATCCGGAAGATCCGACCTTATCTGTGGCGTTTTGAGTAGAATCGCGAAGGGGAGTGGATTGCTTAGGGCTTCACCTTCGGCCATAGTGGGAAGCCATGAGTTAACTTGATGAGAGGACATGAGTTTCTTGGATATGGTGGACTGCTATGGTTTAGAAGAGATTAACTTGATGAGAGGACATGTGTTAATCACGTACGGCTGTCATTGAAGGAATCATTCGTTATTGGAGTAGACAGTAAGAAAAGTTAATCTGGAAAGAATACACATCTCCGAAGCCTTAACTGAATACCTATCACTGTTTTTATACCAACCTGGTATTTCGTTCTTTACTATTTTATTTATGCTCTCAAACAAACAACCATCTTTTCTAATCGTCTGACTAAGACCTACAAGATAGCCATTGCTTGCTCAATCCAACAATCTCCGTGAGATTCGACCCTCACTCACCTGAGGTATTACTTGGACGACCCAGTGCACTTGCCGGTTCATCTGTGCAAAATTTGCGGAGTTCAATTTCGTGCACCAGGAGGACGTTTAACGCCCTGAATGGATTGAAGGAACTGGAGTTTAACGCCAGGTGGGAGTTTAACGCCCACAAGGAGCACACTTCCATGATTCACCATGCCTCATGGGGCACTAAACGAAAAAAAAAAAAGAAAAAAGATCCAATTCTGGCGTTAAACGCCACCTATATGGCATGAACAACACCACGTTGGGGCGCTAAACGCTGGAGCTGGCATTTAGCGCCAGCAACGTGATTTCAAAATTTTTGGAGAGGGCTTCACCATTTTCAATGGTTAACTCCTCACCCACCCTCCCCGTTGACCATTCAACTCTCTTCTTTCTTCCCCCTTTACCCACTATACCATTTACATTCACTCCCTATTTTCCAAACACCCTTCAAATCACCTCCCACATCACCCAATCAACTCCCCTCACTCCCACCACTTCTCTGTCCTCTCCATTATCCAACAGTTACACCCCCTTCCCCATTCCACTCTATTTAATTTCATTTCTTACTCCCTTTTCCCACCATAACTGAACCCCCCTTCTATATCTATCTCATACTCCTTTCCCTTTCACATTTACCTTTCATAATTTTACCCTTCTATTTATCCCCTTTCTTTTACCTCTCTTAACTGTACACACCTTCCTCCTCTATATATAATTCACTTAATTTCTTTTCACCACACCTCTATTTACCACCTTCCTTCTTTCTCTTCCTTTCTCATTCACCATTCACTCCTTTCTCTTTCTTTTTTGACTGTAGCCAACCCTCATCCACCATCTCCTTCCTTTCTTACATTCCTTTTCCTTCTTCTCTTTTACTTTTCTCAGGGACAAAGGGAACAAAGGAAGAAAATAAAATAAGGTGAATATATATATATATACCATGGCTACTTAGTGACACTTGCCTTTTTAATCAAACACATCATTATCATAATAAATCCTCTAATTCCCTTCTTCCTCTCTTGATCACCGAAAATCACAAGAAAAAGAAAAAGAGAGTCTTGAGTGAGAGAGAATGAGAACCACCATGACCAGAAATTTTCGACTCTTAATTTCTTGAGATCCGTAACTCTGATAAAAAAATTTAATACGATAAAAGTATTTGTATTCTCCTCCTCTACACATTGGCATCACTTTTGTTCAGTAGAAGTGGACGGTAACGTAGCTCCCCTTTTCCTTGAGTTCGGCCAATTAAAATTCTAGGAGGCACAAACGATTTCTGACGTTTTCTTCTTCAATCGCTCGGTCAGAAAGCTTCTCCAGAGATTTTGTTGTTTTGATTTCATACGGAGGTATGGTTTTATTAATTTTATAATAATTAAATATGAATTTGATAAGTGAATGTTGATTTGATTGATTATTGTTTGAATTTGAATGAGTTTATGTTGAATTATTGTTGTTTGCTTGAGATTTTGATTCGGTTATGTATGAACAGCCACCTGGGATGTTTTTGATTATTTTGGGAGTAAAAATAGATTTTCAAAAAGCTTTAAGAATTATATTAGCTAATTTTGAATTATTAAAGAAATGACTATGTTTTGAGTTTTATCGAGAAAATTATTATGTTTGAATTTGATTTATCAAGAAAAAGAGTTTAATGAAAGAGAAATAGATTTGAATTATTTTTAAAGAGAGATTTTGATGTTTGGAAAATACCTGAGCAGTACGCAAGGATTGTGGCTTAGTCCCACTTGCTCCGGGTATGAGATGAGGAAGAAGAATTATAAATACTAATTTTAATTATGGAGTTTTGAATGACTATGACAAAATTGAAATGATAACAAAAGTAACAATGAATTTTGAATGTGATACCTGGGTAGTAGCAAGGATTGTGGTTCGTCCCACTTACTCCAAGTCAGTGATTGTGACGCCTGAGTAGTAGCAATAGTAGTGGATTATTCCACTTGCTCTAGGTTGAGCTTTTAAACACCCGCCTGGGTAGTAGCCGTAGTAGTGGGTATTCTACTGGCTCTGGGTTAAGTGGGTAGTAGCAAGAGGGTTGTAGCTCAAATCCACTTGCTCCACAATGGGTGTTTCTGTCCATGGTTAGCTACCAAGACGTGTTGGGTTGGCTATATAACCGACAGATGAGATCATCAGCCATAGGACAGACATGCATCATACTTGTTTGCGCATATTTGTTTGTGATTGTGTTTTCTATGATTGTGTGTGCTTGTGATTGGATTCTATGTTATGTAATTGTTGAGTTAGATTGTACTTTGCTGACTGTTGTTATTGACTGAGAACTTAATGAAATGAGCTTAACTTCTAACTCTGACCCTACTAAGAACTCCCCAGTTCTTACCCCCTATTTTCAATCCTTTCAACTACAGGTGTGACGGTTTAGTGTGGAGCTACAGGAGCATAGAAGATTGAGTTTATGAGTTAAGTTCTTAGATTTTATATTTCCCTCGTCATTTATTGTTTTGATTTTTAGAGGGGTAGGATTTATTTTTGAGAATATTGGAATAAGTCTATGTATATATTACAATA
>NC_029788.2:22921362-22927441 GCF_000816755.2 Arachis ipaensis
TTAAAGTGAAGACTTTTCATTTTCTTAAATTAAAGTTTCAGTTCGTATTCGCAAAGGCTCGATATTAAATAAAGATAGTATAAAATAACAAGGTTTAAAGGTAAGTAACGCTTGAGCTTTAGTACGATCATGAGGTGCTAAAAGTTAGGGTGTTACACAAAAGCCTTAAGTTTGGTATTAGGGCGTTCCGCTTTTCTTCATTATCATTATCCATATGGCACCAAAAATCGGTGAACCTCTTCAAGGAAGAGAAAAGAGAAGTGTTGACCACTTCACAAACGTATACATAGCAACCACTTTAGGCAGCCAATCTTACCAAAGGTCCCACCAGGCGTGCCAATTTGTTTCGCTTAGATTTTTCTTTTCAGAATTTGACAGAAAGTGTCAACCAAGCTTGTATCAAAGATCTCAATTTGAGGAGCAGATACGACTCCTTTTTGTGTGTTGCTTTTAGGATTTAGAGATCGTGCCCAATAAAAGTGTAAAAAAATCATAATTATAGAAAGCAAGAAGTAAGAAAGAAAAAGTGCAAAAAATAAAGAATTGAAAATTACAAGACTTGTATTAAAATGTATAAAAATTGACTAGGGATTAAATGAAAATAACAGAATTTAAATATAGAAAGAGAAAAGAGAATTGCAATGACTGAAATAAAAATGGAGTCTCCCAATACTTATATAGACTCGTGACTCATATTTCTGTGCATTAGTGAGACTAGAAATTTTTAGAGTGAATGAGTGTGTGAATAATGGAAGCTCCTCTAACTTATTGAAACTAATCCTATTTATAGAAAAAAAATTTAAGCTAATTGGTATAACCTTGGACTTCAAGTAAACTTGTACTTTAAGTAGTTTTGGACTTCAAGCAAACTTGGACTTCAAGCAAACTTGGACTTCAAGTAGCTGTAGTCTTGAACCTCAAGTAATCTTGCACGTTAAGCAAACTTGGGTACCAAGCATAAAGTAACTTGACCACTAAGCCTAACTCATTCTTATTTTCTCCAACCATAATATACCTCATGCATATATGATCTTTGACTTCAACTGTTGAATTCTTTCTAACGTCGACCATTTGTGCCAAATTGTTGGCACAACACTTTCTAACTCTAATTTTTTGAAAAAAATTAGAATTAAGATTTAGAATTTAAAATTTAAAATAAAAATTTAAAATATGAATATACTCTTATTTAAAATTTGAAGGAAGATTCTTATATTAGTTCAATGAATAAGTCATGGATAACAAAGTCACGAAACTCAATAGAGTATGAGCGAGAGGTTAGGAGGTTTATTGATTTTGCCTTTGAAAATAGTTTAGCTCAAGAAACTGTATGCCCTTGTTTAAAGTGTGGTTTTAGAAGAAAAAAAAAGTGACGAAGAGTGAGATGTACGATCACTTGATATGTAGCCAATTTTCGAAAGAATATAGACTTTGGTTTGAACATGGAGAGACTGTGGTAGGGGAGCCTAGTAGTAATGCCTCAAATAGCAATGCTTCAAATGCTTTTGATGATTTTCTTAACCATGATTCTATTCATGACATGCTCGGAGATGCTCTTGGGACTAATATGCATTGGGCAAATAAAGTATCATTAGAGTCAGATGAATTTATTGATGGAGTTCAAAGAGTGACGTCAGATGTAGTTCAAGCACAACATGATGTAGAGGAGTTTGAAAAACTGGCAAGACACGAAGAACTATCTTTGTATAAAGGGTGTATGAGTTATTTAAGATTATCCTTTTTGGTGAAGATGTATCATATTAAGAGTCTATGTGGGATGACTGATAAGGCAATATCAATGATATTTGAATTCTTACATAATGCATTTGAACATGCAGAGATTCTGAGTTCATTTTTTATGAAGCGAAGAAAACTATCTTGAAGCTTGGTATGAATTATGAGAAGATACATTTAATTCTTGAACTATTTCATGTTGTATTAGGGTAAAGACAAAGTGAGAGAAATATGTAAAGTTTGCAATAAGTCTAGATTTAAACTAGATAAAAAGGGTGGTGAAATTCAAAAATCAAATGGTGGGAATATTAGGAAGAAAGTGCCTGCTAAAGTTCTTTGTTACTTTTCACTAAAATCTCGTTTGCAAAGGTTATTTTTGTCTTCAAAGACAGTCGAGGCTGTGAGATGGCATGATGTGACTCCTAAGGAAGATGATGTAATGACGCATCCTAGAGATTTAAAAGCTTGGAAGATGTTTGATTTAAAAAACACTTTATTCATAGAGGATCCATGAAATGTACATTTGGCATCAGCTACTGATGGTATTAATCTCTACTGTAGTATGAATGCAAATTCTAGTACCTGACCGGTTATTCTCATTCCTTACAACACTCCTCCTTAGATCTGTATGAAGCGAACATCTTTTATTCTTTCAATGATAATTCCTAAAAAAAAACATGCTAGAAAATAATATAGATGTCTACTTATAATTGTTGATTAAAAAGTTAAAAAAGTTATGGAATGTGGACTATAAGTTACTTTTCTGGGTTAGAAATGCTCTTTGGGTAGAACATATACACTGGACTTACTTGTCCATCTTGTAACTTTGACTATGTTCCTTTCTAACTTCCTCGTAGTAGGAAATCATGTTTCATAGGACATCGTCATTTTCTTAATCAAAAGTATCGATTTAGATTGAATCGGGTTTGATTTAATGGAGAGCAAGAACTTTTCAATCCACCGAAGAGGTTATTTGGTCTTGATATACTTGAACAAGTCAAGGACATCAATGTCACATTTAGTAGAAAAGAAAAGGCAAAATTTAGGAGAAAAAGAAGACACGGTGAGCATGCTACAGAAGGCGCTAAGCAATAGAAAAAGGCATTTTTTTAAACTTTTCTATTAGAAGTATAACCTATTGTGTCACAATCTTGATGTGATGCATATAGAAAAAAATGTATGTGATAATGTGATATACATGTTGCTAAATGACAACACCAAGTCAAAAGACTACCTCAATGCTCGAAAAGATCTTAAAGCTTTAGACTGTAAACAGGATGTTTGGCCATATGAATATGGAAAGTATGCTCGAACTATCTTTACACCGGCTAACAAAGGTAATAAGGCTTTTCTATCAACTTTAAGAAATATAAGCGTGTCAAATGGGTATTCAAGGAACATATCTACGTGCATAGATATTGACAACCTTAAGATAAATGGGATGCGAAAAAGCCATGATAATCACATATTGATGATACAATTGCTACCATAGGCCATGCGAACAAGTTTGCCTAATGAAGTTTCAGTAATCTTGATTGAATTGTGCTCGTTCTTTACAAAGTTATGTGATAAAAGATTGATTATTAAGGATTTAGACAAATTGCAAGATCAAATTGTGCTCATCCTATGCTACATGGAGATGATATTTTCTCCATCTTTTTTTATAGTTATGATTCATTTTGTGGTTCACCTTATTAAAGAAAATAGTTTGGAGGTCCTGTACATTACCAGTGGATATATCCGATAGAAAGGTAAAAGGGATAAATTTCTTTACCTTAATTTTAAAATAGTGTATAAGTTTCTTATTAATATTGATAGTTTTGACTTAATTAATAGGTACTTAGGACAACTAAAATCTTACGTGCGTAACAAATCACAACCCGAAGGTTCTATTGCTGAAGGTTATCTTATGCAAGAGATCCTTACATTTTGTTCAAGATACCTGGACAATATTGAGACAATATGAAATCGACATAAGCGTGTTGGTAATGAGCCTACCCAGATAGATCCCAATTCACAGATATCCAAGCTGTTTTCTCAAGTTGGAGAATCAAATACTGGTTTTACATATTTTACTTTATCACCAATTGAGAAGAGGCAGGTTCATAGACATATTTTGACAAACTGTCGTGCAGTCAATGACTATCTTAAAGATTATAGAGATACTGTGAAAAAAATTAAGAAGCCAAACAAGGGATACTACTAAGATAAACAAGAAGCTTCATAAAAAATTTGTTGATTGGTTCTCTAATCATGTAAGAAAAATTGCACTTAATTTTTTTTCTTATTTTTGCAATATAGACAATATAGCCATGAATAACACAAGCATGTTAATGTGCTTTTAGATTTATAATTATCTCAACAAACTTTCTGATGTTGATAAAGACATTCTTATCAATATTTTTCAAGGATCATATGACCAAACAAGAAGGTTCTCTTCATACGATGTTAATGGATATAAATTTCAAACTTTGGCAAAGGATTGGATAATGGATTAAAAACTTAGAATACCGGAGTCTTTGGTAAATTTAGAAGAAGAAGTTACTCAAATAGTAAAAATACCTAAATAAATTTTGATACAGTACCTTGTTGTGAAAGGTTGGTAGACATTATTGAGTTTTTTTACAATTCTCTTGTTTAGTTGTCAATGGACAAACACAATTAGTCCTAGAGGAATCAGAAAGGACAATTTGGATTTTTTATTTGTAAACTTTACAAGACTCATACATACTGGTAAACATGAAGATGACGAGCCATATATTAAAGCTTTTGAAACTCAGATGTTATATTATGTGGATGATGAGAAGGAAAAAAGATGGTGCATACTAATTCACTTAAAGCCAAGAGATTTGTATAACATGGATGCAGATGATATAGGTGAAGATGATAAAGAAATTATAATATCTAATGATAATTATCCACAAGACTTAGAGTCTTTTTTCGGATGAAAATATAAATATAAATATAAAATTGGCAAAGATAGTTATAGACGATGATTTTTTAAATTCTATCCTCAATGAAAACTACGATGAGAATATGCTTGTGTAAAAGATATTGAAGTTTGTGTAAATAATGACAAAATAATTCTTAAAATGTGAACTTATACATAATTATTATTCTTTGTTTTAAGTAATATAGTTTTCTCTTATTTCTTTTATGTTTTTATAGGTATGAAGAGAAGAAGGCTAATAAAAAAATATCAAGGTCCTCAACAACATAGATCATCCAATATTTAAAGAAGAATTATGATTGAATTGTTAGCTTTACATATTTGGATCAAGTTAGAATTTTTTTTAATTTACATCTTATGGATTATGACTATTTAAAACTCGTAAAATTCAACTTTTGAAATATGTTGTTGTTATTTTTGTAAAACTTGTGGAATTGAGTTTGGATTTGTTGAAATACAATACTTTTTTTGGAGAATTCAACTTTTGATAATAGAAATAAATGATTATTTTGTTGGTAGATACATATAAATTATTATTTATAATAAAAGAAAGTTTTAATGTTGGAGAGATTATGACAGTTTAAAACAATTACTAAATACAGAAAAAAAAACTATCACAGAAATTAGTAATCTAGTGATGATTTCTAATGCTGAAAATTTCATGACGATTTAAAATAGTCACAAAATATAAAAAAAAATTGTCACAAGATTTAGTAATTTAATGATAGTTTTAAAACGTTGCGAAATACAGTATAAAAAATACCTTGACAAGTGTTACAAATTAGTAACGGTTTTATATTTCAAAACAGTCACAAACAATTCAGCAACACTCCTCACTCCTTACCAACGGTGATCTAAAACTGTCACTATATCAATGTATAACATTCAAATTTATGACTGTTTTTAACCGTCGTGAAAAATATTTAGTGACGATTAAAACCGTCGATAAACATTAAAAAAAATCAGAAAATACTATTTTATTGTAGTGTTATTACTTATCACCAAATAAATTATTTTAACATATACTACTGGAAATAATTCTAATTATAATTAAGGAATATTATTTTCTGCAATGAATGACTAATGTTTATAAGAAACAATGTTTTATTAGAAGTTATGTTTGACAGAGAATACATGACAGTNNTAAATGTTAGATACTTAGATTTTTAAATAAAGAGAAAAAATACACGGTACTTGGCTAGGAGCCCGGGATAATATAATAAGTTTAATAAATATATGTGTGTGCGCGGATAGAAGTTATGTTTGGCAGAGAATAATTGTTTATTATATGATTTGTGGCATTATTAATATCATTCTTAAAAAATGTAATTTTAAGAACAAAATTCAACCTGAGATAAAAACAATAGTTATAAGTTTATATTTTATAATTGTCACCAA